>NC_026000.2:37653050-37698074 GCF_000442705.2 Elaeis guineensis | reverse complement strand
TGTACTAAAGAGGGGTCCAATATAAAACTATGCCATATTATGAGATAACCAAAAAAAATTTTCTTTGGTATTACATCCTCGATCTAATCGAAGTACCTTTAAAATTTTTTTCGATTTGCTTCTCTACTTTACATCTAAATTCTTTAAATCTTTTAAAAATTTTAGATTTGTATCTCATATACTTACCCATACTATGACTGATCATCGATAAAGATAACAAAGTAGAGACAACTCCCTTTGTTAGCACATCAAATGGGCTACACACATCAAATGTGTACTAGGATAAGTATTTTAGTAGTCCTTTTTCTCTTATCCTATAAGAGTAGCTTAGTCATTTTTTCTCAAAGAGATGATGTACAAACTAGACATGACTCAACAGTCAATGAGTCCAAAAGCTCATATTTCTCTAGTCTGTTAATCATTTCTTCTCTTATATGATTTAGCCTAAGGTTCTACATATACTTAAGGTTTATCTCAACTTTAGATTCCTCAGATCCAATGGCATTCACTGCTTACTCAATTAAGTTCACAGATACATCACTATGTAAATGATAGAGACTGCCTCTAAGAACTAAATCCAAATGATAATTACAAAGGATAGATGTCCATGGCCACAGTAGCAACTCTTGCCCTATTGTCAATTTTAAGAGTTACTTCCTCAGCTCTCTACCTTTCCATAGACTCTATGCATAAGAAGCACTAGAGTTTAAAACTCAACTGAGAGAACAGAAAATCGTAATGATAATATTGAGCAACTTCAACATGCCTACTCAAGGTGATCCTTATTTTTTTAGGCTCTCCAGGTATGTACCTCTGAACTTTTCAAGATTTTTTAGTTACCAACATTTTGACCAATTCAGATAGAATGCCAAGATAGTCATTCATATGGTAATTTATCATAAACTATCCATATAAACCAAAAAGGGATCGCAGGATCAGATCCATAAGCAATTTCTTGTACATGATCATGTTGAGCCTTTTAAACTCCTTAATATTCTTGATCATCATCAAATAACGATCATAGACTGACTGCCCATAGCCTATCTCATGAGCTATGCGACTCTGATCACCTCACAATACTTATAGATAAATCAATATGTCGTTGGCAGTGAACATGTGCTCATGCATACATTGTAGTTTATCTAACATGGACTTCAACACATAGCACTTATTTTTACTGTCATTGTCCATCCATTCATCAAGTATAGCTCGTTGACTTTGGGTTGGACAGGCTATTAACATTAGAATAATCTGATAGAGAATATTACTTAATTTTTTAATTAAGAATGATGCTTAGGTTTGTGAGCCAGTCTATGTAATTGGTTTATATTAAATGGTTGATATCTAAGATTCGAGCTAGAGAATTAGAAGCTGACACAATAAACAGCAGAGAGTAAAGATTCTAGTTAGATATTTGTACTTATTTTATAATTTATTCTAGAGATTTTTAGATGCAAAAAGATTCTCACTATTTTATCAGATCTCTCACACTCTCTGGATGAAGAAACAAAAATCTTAATATGATAACTAGATTTCTAGTGAGTGCTACGATTCCACCGATACCGTGCATCTCATCTAATGTTATTGATAATACGTGTATCGATGCATGGACGACACTTTATCCAGATGCTTCTCTAAGCATGTTGCAGTGACTTGATCTCTAAGTCATGTGAGATCATCTAATAGTTATTGTCCACACTCCTTAGTTAAGTCAGACCCACCATTCATAAGCAGATGCAAAGCTATGATTGGGTCCCTCATCTAGCAGTTATTGAGCCCAACCCCATCTTTATCCTGGAGTAACTCTTTGCTAATAGAGTGGTTGCATATTTTTGATGCAACTGAACCACTATGACCAGCCGTGAACAATCAACACCAATAGCATGCCCGCACATCTACAATGGTGGAAGACCATTGGACTTAATATTTATTGAGAGATTTAGATTTAGCTCTCATCTAATCAGTCATTATATGACTGATCTAATTGGCATGGACTAAATCAAACCACCAAGCAACCATATTTGAGACTCAATCTTTCAAATTATCCAGGTAAGTGGAGATTGGTGGGAGCCCTCCTGTTGCTTTCCTTAGACCCCAATAAATTGATCAGATCAGTGAATAAAATTAATTAAATAATTATATTTTAATTACTTATCTTAGACACCAATTGGTTAATTAGTCCAAATATTTTAGCATAGGTGAATTAGATTCAAGCTATAGAGCCGAATTAGGTCCTTAGGTTAATCGATTCTACATATGGATGTCAATCGATTCGATCAACAATAATTGTATGATCTTAAGCTCTATTAATCTAATTCTAATTAATACTTGACTCAATTTGATCAACTGTTAAATCAATTTAGACCCATTATGATCAAATCAAAAATTCTAGATATAATCCAATTACATGACCTAATTTGATCTACCCATGACCAATCCCTCATACACAAACACTAATTTCAGATCATAAATCTAAATTTTTAGATCTAAATTCTTTATATGAAAAATAAATTTAATCTCAAAATAATTTTCAGATCATACATACAAGCATATATCATATACATGAATAAAGTTCAGATCATAGAAACTAATTTTAGTCCTAAACATGCTTTCATATATTATATATACGAATCAAAATAGATCTCAAAATTTTTTTTAGATCTAAACAATAAAATATATATCACATATATACTAAAAAATTAGATTTAAAATTTTATTTTAATCAAAAATTTTAATATTATTCTAGGACAACCATAAAGCATAACAAGTTATGTCAGGATAACCTTATGTCAGAATGATATCAAAAATTTTTAAATCTAAAATTTTTCTTTATAGATTTTAAATTTAAATTCTAATCTCATGCATATGACGTGACTCTGATATTACTGTTAGAATTTTATGATTTCATACATGCAAAAATTTTTCAAAATGAGTATGCAGTGGAATTTAAAATTTAGATTAAATCTAATTTAATCTAAGCATGCTTAAGATCAAATCTTAAAATCATAAAACAAAATCAACATATGGGAGATAGGATTCAGATTCAGAAATCAAATAAAAAAAATAAATAAAAAAAATTCAATTTTCATACCTTGGCACGAGTCGATCTACACCACGAACTGATGATCATGGATGTCTTCCGAAGGTCCCTTGAAATCGTACAAGTGTCCAATCTCTATAGGTATCCACATGAGACTTTGATCTGATCAAAAATTTTTTGATCTCATTGGGGTGCTAGCTTCCTTACAGAGATCGCATCTTGACGGTTGAAAAATCTTCTTTTCTCTCAAGACACTCTTAGAGAAGAAGAAGAAAATAGGAGGATGATGATCTCTATGCTAGAGATCATGAGAAGAATACTTTCTTCTTTTTTCTTCCTAAAATTCATGCACCAAATCTCTATGCTAGAGATGTAAAAATATATATCCAACTCTTGGACAAAGAGGAGAGAAAAATCTATATCCAAACTAGGACAAAAAAGAGAGAGAAAAGTCCCTAACAACCAACCTTTGGTTGTTGGTAAGAAAGAAAGGATAGAAGCCATAACCAACCTCACGCCCTCCCTTCATGCTGTGCCTCTTTTCTCCCTTGAATTCTCACATATGCCTTCTCCTCTTTTTGGCATCCAAAATTGATCCATATCAGCCCTTGTAATTGCCCCATATGGTCCTATGTTTAAATAGGAATTGGAGATAAGGTTTTAGATTAGAGATAAGAGTCCAACCATCCTAGGACTCTTGATTGTTGATGCCGCCACATCCTTTTCTTATTTGCACCCACAAAGCTCACAAAGAATAACAGAGGAAAAATAGGCATAAATTTAAAGGTGGGCATGGGGCTTCCTTATGGCGCATGGAAAGGGAGAGTCCTAACCACTTAGGACTCCTCTTTAGGTGGATGATTTAAACCAAATAAAACTCTAACCAATTCTAATCATATTAAAAATTGATTAGACCCAAATAGATTAAAATTCTAATCTCATTAGGATCCAAAACTATTTAGATTAAAATCTAATCCAATTAGAAATTAGATGTCGCCTAATTAGAGGAGGATTTCTAATCCTTTTGAACTCTCTCTTGATGCTTGAATCAGACTCAATTTAATCCTAATCTAATTAAGATTTAGTATACCTATGAAGAGAAGAACTCTTAATCCAAATAGGAATCCAAATATTCTTTCATTAGATCCTAGTCTAATTAAGAATTAAGTCAAATTCAAATCCTAATCACATAAGAAATTATTCTCCCATGTAATTTGGTTATCTCATAACCCAATTAGGCTTGATCAAATCAAATTCATGTCAAGTCAAATTAAATCTAATTTAATTAGACTTGATGTATACCCTATTGCTCAATTAAATTAAGTCAATTAGCAATCCAATTGCTAATTAATCCTCCTATAACTCACTAACTCTTTAGCGAGTTACTTAATTGTAATTTTTGCATGAAATTAATCATCAATAAAATTGATAATTAAATTTTATCATGATTCATAATCGCAATCCAACCATCTAATCAGTTAAAAGCCTCTTTGTGTGTGACCCTATTGATTCTATTCTATCTGGTAGTAAGATATATTGTGATCCCTATCACAATATCATCAAAACTCCTTTCAATAGGTTGAAACCATTCCAACTCTACCCATCAAAGATCATCGATCATCGAGATGATGCTCGTGGGTCTCACAATCTATCAGTGACATCTAGCAGTATGTAATGATAATCTAGCAAAATAAAAAGTAATGAATCTCTAAGTGTAGTTAACATATGACACAGTCCCTCTATCGTAAGTTCCGACAGATGGCAGGTCATGGATGAATCGTCAAACCTTATCATCGGTCATATGATAGATTCAATTAACTCTAGTGCATGTGTGATTCTCATGAAAATTTTTTTTCATCAATCACACTGCTATGACCATAGACTTAAGGACTCAGCTTCTTAAATCTCATAGGACTACTTTCTTCTGCTAGGGTCAATAGATTTCATCTAAGTGCACACCCTACTCTTACAGTGGACCAACTGTCGCTAACATCTACTATAAAAACTCATTGAGTCTATGTTTATATGTAGTCAAACTCCAGCAGTCTCACTGTAAGTAGCTGTAGCACCACAGATCAAAGGATCAGTCATATTACTGCAGCATCGAGAAAGTCACTAACCAGTGAGCAGACATCCATGTGACTTCTCGTATTGGTCACGCTCAGTGCTAGTTATTCTCTAATAATCACCTGCACTCTCGCTCTAGTATTACTACACCGCAGACTCAAGACTTATCTATCCGAAAGAAGCGATCCGTGCACTGGTCTATTTGGATCAATCACCATCTCCATAATGATCCTATGACCAGGAGCAATTTAGAAATTAACCATCAATGACACATGTCTCAAATTTCTAACTCTTTAAGAATATGTGTCATCATCTTATTAATCCTTTGGATGATTCATGGACACAAAATATAAATGGTAAATAGATGCCCATTAAGTACAAAATCATGTCCTAGTAGTATGATATACATCAACCAAGATTGACTTCTAAGACATACATCCAACAGTGGTTGCCTTATCAGTTTTGCAATGGTTGTCGTCTAGCTGGCATTGAATTTTAAATTGATGTGTCAATGTAGAATCATTGAGGCGAGGACTGATCGACGATGATTAGGAGTCGGGTGCTCAGTGCTGCTTCTAGATAAGGAAGTCAGGAGCTTGGGGGCTCGATTAGCAGGAGGAGGTTGGTCGGCCGAATGTGATCGACTGATGATCATTATCTTCTGATCGGACTGAGCTGGCTATTTTGATGTGCTATCAACTCGTTAGCCTAGCTTACAGAAGTCAGCTGCTGAGGAGATATCAACAGTCATATGTGAGAGTCACCGAGCGACAGTCGGCGAGTCTTCATCGGCTCAAGATGTTGATTGAATGAATGTTGAAAACTACTCGATGATGGAGTGATCATGATTACGATCGACTAGGGGTCGGTGAGGGCCTTAGCAGGCAGGCTTATCAGGTTTGGATATCCTGGGCCCTGGGCTTCTTCATATCATTGGCTCGTGCAAAGTTTTTCCTAACACATGCACGCTACTCTCGAGTCCGAGCTTTGGTCAGGCGAAGGGAGTAGGCTTACTTCCTTAAGTCAAGGATATGAAAAAACCTTTTAGTTGATGGGATGTGTGCATCTTTTAAGATAGAAATGAGGCAGTGAGGCTAAACCATCATTACAAAATTAAATGGATGTCTGTTTGAAATCTCCTTTTGAAGCATGGCATCGATTTGCCCAACTGATGGCAGTAGCTAATCAAATAGGAAGGCACCACACATGCCATGTGCAGCAGGTTGTTGGCAGGAGATGATTTGATATTTGGTGATTATATTCTCTTGACTATAAATAGGAAAAGGGCCTATTCTGACCCCTTCGACTATTTTTAGGTCTCTTTATTTTCTTTCTCTTTTCTCTGCTCTTTTTAGTAGGGTCGCTATTGTGCCAGACTCATCCTCCTTCAGTTTTATCTTTGCTGCAATCTTCTCCATGTTGGGTTTCGACCATGTAGTGGAAAGTAATTTTTAAAAAATTTAAAATAAATAAATCAATAGCTTTATCAAATAAAACTATCGAGTCGAACCCAAAATCCTAGAATCACTTTGTCAATCACGATCAAAGCAAATTCAAGCATGCAAAGAGATAAAAAATTATACTTTAATCGATATGAAAAAATGGCACGTTGCTGTTTTCCATAAGATTTCAAGATAGAAGTCCTCCAACGGTGATCCACACAGAAGTTGGCCAAAATCCTTCCCAACCGGTGTGCTGTCGTAGCCTTATCTTCTCAAGAACACTACCGACTTTGAACTTATGTCACGATCGCATCAAAGCCCAGTTACTTTTGATCTCACTACCAGAATGACATCAAAAAGATATTCTTCAGATATCATACAACCTAGAATTTAATTTTTAGCTCTAACATATGAAAAAATCAAATCCTAGGGCACTCAAGCAACACTTGCTGAAAATCTCACCACCCTTGTAGCAACATTTGCCACTCAAAATTTTTTTTTTTCTTCAGAATTTTTTCAAATTTTTTTTATGTTTATCATATCCTATTCTTGGTTTTAGCCAAAAATTACCATAAGAAGCCATGTGGGGCATCCCCTATAAATAGGGGACTAGAGGACGTCACATGGGATGAAGGGGTGCCAACCTTTGGTGCTCCAACTTCCCATGTGCCAAATAAATTCATCGAGTAAATTTTTGGTAATCTAATTATTTAAAGTAGAAGGACTCTTAGTCTTCTACATGTCATAAAAAATGTAATGAATTTTGACATCAAACATAGGATTTCTGATCGGAAATTTAAGGTAATGCGTAGAAAATTAAGAGTCCTTATTAAGAAAGACTCTTCCTTTCACATGCCTAAAATAAAGGGGCGGCATTTATTTTTGCCATGGGTTCTTGTGGGTGTAGAAGACTCCTTCTCGACTTAAAACTCTTTCAAGTTGGATAAAGATCCAATCCAAATTGACCCAATTCCATTAGGTTAAAGCCAACTGGTCTAGGTTAACTCAAACACTTTGATCTAAACCAATTTGGAAACTTGGGCTAATACAATGTGCTAGCATATTAAATTAACCTATAAAATTTATATTAAACTTTAATTTGATCAGATCAAAGTTAAATCCTAAAGTGTGTGATCCATTGGGTTCCAAATCTAGCCAGTAGTGGATCAAGACTTTCGACGTAATCCTAATCCGATGAGATTAGGTCACCCGAAGAGTCCCAATCAACTTAGACTCTTTCAAATTGACTCTAGAATTAAACTCTTTTAATTTTGATGAATCTACAAGTCTAGATTGATGTCTAGCAATATGTCATGACTACCTGAAAGATTTAAAATTTTGATGAAAAATTATCAAAATATCCTTCAGTGACAAGTTTTCGTATAATTCAATCCTTCAGTCAAACAACATTCCAGATGAGCTATGGACATGAAAACATATCAAATCTAATTACTTATTCTAATGTATCTCGATCTGAAGATGATGATTCAATTGATAATACATTAAAAAAAAAATTTAATTATCACCTGCTTTGGCCAAAGACTTCTAGAATCATCGTCCTATGAGATCACATAGAATGTTCGCTCCCTTTATTAGCAGTGACTGATCCCTTTTTGATCACTCACAACCTCCATACATACTTCATCATATCCAGAACATCTCACATAAGGATCAAAGAACCAAGCTAGGTAGTGAATCAAAATATGGATCCATATACACAAGGTACCATGGTGACCTCAGGTCAAAAGATCACTTACATAACTCCCACTAGAGAATTATTAGTTGATATATAAATAAAACTCCATCTGATATTCTCTTGTAGGTCAATTCAGTGACCTCATTCTCTAATGAGCACCATATCCTTGTATTAGTGTCACCACACAAGTGGTTGTGAGATCAACCACCCTCATTTTTTAAGCATACATAGGACATGCCAGTCTTACCGGTATCATTGATCTCTAACTCAATATACCAATGACTAAAATATTTTAAGTTAGGATTATCAAAGATTTAGGTCTCATTGGCATGATCTCATCATGGCCCTAAAATCATTGCCCGAATCAATGGGGTTCATTATAATCTTAAGAACAACAAGATGCAGCATATAATGAATCAAAAATGCTTATTTTATTAAAATAAATATCAATTACATGAGTTTGAAAGATAAATTATAAAATACACCCTATTACATCCCATATACGATTGGCTTGTAAGGCATAATTCTTTCACTCCGAATAAGAAACTCCTCTTTTTGTCTGTGCTACTACGGTCCTTTAGAGCTACTTTTGAAGATGTTTTCTTGTTGTTTCATTTCTTCATCCCTTTTTCTTCATTCTCAAGTGTGTTTTCCTTGATATCTCTTCTTCGCCCATCTGTCTTCTCTTCCTGCCTTTCTTTTTCTAAACAATCCTTTAGCCTTTTCATCTGGGTTTGACTGAATAGAATGAGATCAGGCTCAGCACCTATGGTTCCGTACTAAACCCAAATGATTTAAGCCAGATATGGATTTGGTACGGAGATCCTCAGGATTTCAATCTAGAACTCCCTAGGACTAGTGATCGAGTAGATAATCCACCTCCCAGTCGACTTGGCATGTA
Organism: Elaeis guineensis; assembly: GCF_000442705.2. NCBI lineage: Eukaryota > Viridiplantae > Streptophyta > Magnoliopsida > Arecales > Arecaceae > Elaeis > Elaeis guineensis. The sequence goes on along the minus strand of NC_026000.2, from coordinate 37,688,928 downwards.
TGAGGAAGTGCTTCGAGCAGGCTTGAGTTTTTCTATTCCTCCACTCATCCTTAACATCTTCCACTTCTATAGCCTTTGTCTTTATGCAATTATCCCAAACTCATTTAGATTCATTGTAGGCTTTTTGGTTATCTATGTTATGGCCAATGTTCGGCCTTCTGTCTCTCTCTTTCGTTCTTTCTTTATCATCAAGAGGCATCCCTATGCCAAGGATTGATGGTACATCTCTTTCTAGAGAAGGATTTCTCCTCTGATAAAGAATGCTCCTTCCTCCATTCATGGATAGAAGGAGCGATTTTTGTTCATTTCCAATTCTTCTGTAGATAATTGGAATTTGTCGAGCTGGGATCGATCAGAGACTTCAGTACTTAAGATCCCAAAATTAGGGGCGAAAGAAGAGAGTCTTTTTAAGATCCTTAGGGATTTTAAAGCACCCTCCATCGATGAATTATTGTCTGATAAAGCCCTTTATAATGTGAAACTCAGTCGGATCGACGTCAGGGGTGAGTCACATAGTCATCCATCTCTCCTATTTCTTTTTTTTTTTTCATTTCTGATTGAGTTTTGTTGATCATAAAATTGAGGCCTGAGGATCTTGTCAAAATGAAATGGAACCTTTTGAAGAAGAAGAAGGCTCCGGTGTCAGAGGGCACCCCTAAGAAATCAGTAGTCCATCGATAAGAGGCTGTGAACGAGTGGGCCTTAGTGGTTGAGGCCACTGTCATGCTATCGACTGCTACCCCTCTAAGTCTATCTCCATTGGCTGCAGCTCCCATCTTCACTACTCAAGCACAAGCATCTCTGCCACCCATTGCTCCTGCACCTACTCCTCTTATGTCTGTTGGGTTTCGATCATGTAGCGGAAAGCAATTTTTAAAAATTTTTACATACTTTTAACTATTGAAAATAAGTTTTAACACTTAAAATAAGACAATTGAAATACAAACCAATGGAACATCATTTTGATTTCAATCAAACATATCAAGCATGCATATAGAATTTATTGAAGGGAAGGAAAATAGTTTCTCTTCGAATAGTCCAGATTGTATTTAAAATTTTTTTATTAATCTATATGAATAAAGATTAAATCTTTATCCAATTAGCAACAAAACTAGAGATTAAATATTTAAAAATCTGAAATAATCCTTTACAGAGGCCTGGATGTGCAGACCTTCCACTTCACATACACGCCAGATGCCACAGAAAAATGAGATGAACTTTGATATTCGCAATCCAATCAAATGAGAGAGATGTGCTGGTGTGACACCTCACACGAGCAAGTGGGATGCCCAAGGAGGGCCCACGCCAAGGGAGAAGGGGCAGCACCAAAGGAGAGAGGCCAAGGAGAAGAAGGGCCTCTCTCTTTCTCTCTTCTCTCAATCTGATTTGTTTGCTATGCACCCATAAGTAGAGATCCTCTCTATTTATAGATGAATCTCATGATCCAATAAGTATAGGACTCCTAACTCAAACATGCTTTGAATCAGTCCAATAATCATAAAAGAAGGACTCCTACATAAGATAGTATTACTATCACATATGACAATCATATTGCACCCAATCCCTCACCCACATAGGATGCCCACAATGAGGAAGCTTTCAGATGTTGGTTAGTCCAAAAGAGAGGGGATTCTCAGTGCAAGTAAGATTTCTCATATCTTATCCAAAATGGATTCGATTCGAATCTAATTCGAAGCTGGTTCGGAATAATTTCGAAAGGCTATTAATCTCAAACTCTTCAGGATTTTTATACCAAGTCTAACTTAGATTTTGAACTCAATTAAGTCTAATTAATTCAGATTTAATCTAAAATTAATCAGCTCTTAAATCCAATCTTTCATATACTCCATGGATCATAGATTAGAAGCTGTTCATCCTCGAGATCAAACGTGAACCTCATGTGTAGTGCTAGCTAGACAGTCAATTCTTCAATCATATTTGACCCATAACTTAATTCTCAATCAAATTAGCTTATATATTCAATCAAGTCAAGTACTTTAAAATTAGATACATAAACATAGGCCAATACTTTTCTATGGTGTCTGACTTGTGTTTGTGACTCCATAGGTTCAAACACTAAGCCAATAGCACAAGAATTGATTTCTGCACTAATCGAGATACCATCTAGCAATAGTTTTCAACATCTAGATAGATCAAATTATCGTAAAAAAATATTCTAGAATCTATACACATAGTTACTGCATAATTCATTTTTTTGACCCTGAATGCTCTAAGATGGTCTCAGGTTAACTGTCCATCAAGATTTTTTCATCCACATTATATTTCAACCTTTCAAATCTATCTCATGGATTAGCCTGGTCAAGGCTTTACTAAATTGAATACAGTGATACATCAACTCCAATAATCCAGAGAAGTTAATTTCATCTTGATCCACACACAGACTTTGCAAGTACTTGACTGTACCCAGTAGCCTTCCGTCACTGTATTAGAAATTCAGATAGTCTGACACCAAAGCACAGTGAGTTGCTTGTAAGTCACTATAATGATCTTAGGTCTAAAGGATACTTATACCCATATGCTTCATGAGTAGTTCTTGACAGCAGAACACTTAGCAGGTAAGTCACTTGTTCAGTGACGATATACTTCTACATCTCACCTGTATGTCATACTAGTGTCGCCACACTCTTTGGTTAAGAGGACAACCAACCCATATAGCACACAACGACCTCCACTCGATAAACGTCATCGTTCTATAATGACATATTATTTGGTCATGAATATGTTTAAGAACTATACGATAAATCTTCTCTTTATCGTATACTAATATAGTTCTAAGGACTTCATCACAGCACAAGAGTTCAAGAAAGATGTAATTTTATGATAAAAAATATCAGAATAACTATTATTCATTTATCAATAACTCATATACAAAGATGAACTCAATCATCATACGATTGATTTTAGAATATAATTTTCAACATTTATACCTTCTCAGAGATGATGATGGTCTCCACAAGATATCAAAGTAGATATCCTCCAATAGTAATCTACATAGGATTGATCAAGGTTCTTCCCAACTCGATGTAGTACTGTAGTCTTCTTCACAAGTTCCCCATCGATTTTCTTCACAAAGATAGATTGCACCACCACTTGATTACCTACAAACCTCAACTTATACCACATCTAAATTTTTTCCCAAAAGATTAGACACAGCCAAATCAGATTAAAATATCTAACTATTGGATATTTCAATCATAATGAAAAGTAGACAATCTACTTTCCAATTCCTCCTCTATTTCCTTTCTATTTTTCTCTCTTATTTTTCTTTTTCTTTTGGACATGTAAATCCTCTCATCCCTTAGCCATCTTGCTGTCCAACAATTGGACATTAGGAACCCACATAATTCCTTTGATATTAGCCTTTTCTTATAGCCCAAAACATACCAAATCTTGACTCAAATAAAAGTCATGAATGGAGTCTAACTCCTTCCAATTTTTCCCAACACTTGGGCATCAAGATTTGATATCTGCATTCCTCACTTAGTGTGAGGAATAGAGGAGTCCTTCTGTCAGAAGGACTTCTCCCTTTTGGTGCAAAAAACTAAGGCATGAAGACCCTTTTCACATGGAGATTTGGGGAACCAAAAAATGCAGCATAACATTCAACCTTTGAACCTAAAAGGCATGAGATTTCTTTCCTTGTTTTTCTGATTTTTTTTTCTCACAAGATCCCACACTAAAAACCTCTCTCAAATGGCCTACCATATCCCATATGGAGCACCCCTTATATAAGGAATAAAGCGACACAACTCTTGGCACTAGAAATAAATCACGTGGGGTCTCTTAGGGTTCAATGGAGAATTAATTCTCCATAGGAAGTTTGTTGGGCATGGAAGAGCCTTCAAGTAGAAGGACTCTTCCACTCCAATGCACACAATCCAAGGCACACCCCATATAGCATGAAGAATAAATATGGCATGGGAAAATTAAGAAGGAAGTTAAGAGGAGTAGCCCAGAAGGACTCTTCCTTCTGGGTGCTACTTATTATGGGGCATTGGAATTCATTTTTATCATAGAATGGTGGTGGATGGCATGGAGAAATTTAAAATTAGCTAAAACACTTTCAAACTAATTAGTTAAGCCATCTAATGTCTCAAGGTTTGAACCTAATCCAATTAAGTTCAAGGCATCAAGGTAGGGTTAGCTAAAACAACTTTGAACCAAATCCAATTGGGAAGTTGGGTTAATTCATGTGCTAGCAATTTAATTAGCCCATAGGATTTACAATAAATCTAATTAAATTAGATCAAGATCAAATCTCTAAAATGTGTGATCCATTGGGTTCCGTATCTATCCAGTAGTGGGCTCAGGCTTATGATCTCAATAAATCTGATTAGATTAGGTCAATCCAAATGTATCAATTAATCAGAATACTTTTTAATTAATTTTTAAATTAAATATTTTTAGGCTTATGATCTCAATAAATCTGATTAGATTAGGTCAGTCCAAATGTATCAATTAATCAGAATATTTTTTAATTAATTTTTAAATTATATATTTTTAATTCTCACGAGTCCACAAGTCAAGATTGATATCTAGCAATATATTATGATTATCCAAAAGATACGAAATTAATAATCTAATGACGTATCTTATTAACTCTCTGGCCAGGTATCAGCTAATTTTAAAATTATTTGAAGAAACTTTCATATCTAAATGATTCGGTACATACTTCTAATTTTCTCTTTTACTCAAGGATGAGTAAAGTTCGAATGTGATAGATATACTAAATTCACATTAGAAGTATCAATACTTGCATTAATTAATTTATTTTATTTAAATTTGATATTTTTTTTATTAATTTTTAGGTATCATTGGTTGGAAAGACGAAACCTACTATTTATGGAAGATCCAACTCGAAGACAGAGTCTGAGTTTGAGTTTCAGATCAAGACAAGAATAAATATGGGTTGAGGACGCACATGAAAATAACACAAAAAAGAAAGTTATCTTTGGAAGAAGAGGATTTTAGCATTAAAAAGGTGGGATCCATTGTGCATTTAAAGCATTCAAAGGGTGCTGGCATGGTGTGTGGCTTATGGGACCTAATGCATGGTGTTTTAAAAGCTTTGAAAGAGAGATGTGAGGCTTTGGCGCGTGAGCGCAGAGAGCGACTGTGTGGCTGGATGAAGCTAGGCATGTATGTTAGAACTGTAGCCCCTAACCAACTTTCAAAAAGATAAATGCCCCTTGGGGCCCAAAACTCCTAAACCTCAAGATGGTGAAGGCTAACAGGCTTCACCCCTAGGATCCAAACCAATCCTAGCATCTTGGAACTAAGCCCATGGCTCCTCTCATGACCTCCTAAGGCTTGGGAGCACCACACATGCACCAACAATCTCCATCTTGGTGCCCCCAAGCCTTGGCAAACCTCTGCATGATTCTGCTGTCGCTGCACACCCTGACAGCTCCCTATGCAAACCTCCATCGTCGATGCCAATCTTCTTCAGCTTCTATACACCCTTAGAGACCTTTGGGATGACTGCCTCCATAGCTAAAAATCTTTACTTATTTCTTGGCACCACCTAAAAATTTGTAAGCTCCCTTCTACTTGGCAGCAGCATCACTTGCCCTGAACTTTTCTAGAGAAATCGCAACATTCCTAAACCGGTACTCACTGCTACTGAAACCCTCTCCACCTATGAAGCCACCTCTATCTAGTGCTCCATTTGAATCTAAAGTCAATCTAATGCCATAAAAGTCAACTCTGTACTCAAGTCACCCGAGGTCAGCCACCCAATGCTGTCCTGCTGGGCCTGCCACTGTACCTCAATTACCATCACTGCCCCTTCGAACCCTCCACACTCTGTGGATCCCTCCAAAGCCATCTTGGATACACCACATCCCACAGATGCCTTCGAAACCCAAGAGATCATCCAACTCTTCAAACCCAGTGACTGAACTTAGAAAATTTTATTCTAGTACTTTATCCTCTTCTGCCCCTGCACCAACCATCGCTTCAGCATCATCTAGAGGAACTGCAGCTCAAACTCTATCTTAGGCTTAGACCCACCTATCTCAACCCAAGGCTCATCTCAACCTCCTCATAGGTATTCAAGTCCTTTCTTGTTACAAACAACCTGTTTGACATGGTCTCCCTAGAGCCACGACTCTCCAGTGCTCGCACATCCCATATAAAACCATGCTGTGCATCACCGCCACTGGTGCTGAAAACTGGCTCCATCCCTGCACCCTTTGGCTCTAAACCTATGCCAAACCATCCTCCATATGTAGAGGCACCTCTGATCAGTGCTCCACCTAAATTGTGACTTCTCTTGTTGCCCCTATAGAAGACAAACCTGATCGAAGATCAATCATCCAGTCCTGCCCTGCTGAACCTCCTGCTGAACCTCCACCATCGCTACTACCATTTCGGACCTTCCACACTCCACAGACTACTATGAAACCACCAGAGGACTTCCTCCTTCTCTGAACTAGCTGCGACACTTTGTGGATCAGCCATCTCTATCATTCCAAGGCTCCACAAATTCATGCTCTAGTCAAACCGCTGAATGCACCCCGACTACTTCCCTACCTTCCTGCATCCAAAAGCTATATAGCAGCTTCTTCAGCTCTACCTCGACTATTAACCCTTGGAGAACCTCTCCTTCAACATGCCAAACATGTCAAACAATCCTCATCCACCAAACAGCCCCCTACTGCCCATCTTCCCCAGAGAATCCTATCACCTAACTGTCACACCCTCTAGCCTTTCTTCCTCCAAGGCCGGATCCAACCGAAGTTGGATCGAAAAACCTACAACCCAAACCTTCCATCTCAGAAAATTTTTCTTTTTGTCAATCCTCTCAACCTTCACCTTCAATCCGCTACTCCTAGTTTGCCAAACCACAGTAAAAATAAAGATGGATCTAAGGCATACAGTGGGTAGGTGTGCAGATTTCAGCAAACAGCCTCCTATTGTCGTCTCCTTCTCTTAATCCTTCTAGGATTAGATCGATCTGTAATTAAAATAGTAGATACATGGTTAACCCAAGAACTTACTATTTTAATACCTAAATGCCTTGAAATCTAAAATAAAGTTTATGGAGATTAATGGTGTATGGACACTTATTGATTCACCCGAAGGGATTAAACCCATAGGGTGCAAATGGATCTTCAAAAGAAAAAGAGGAGCGGATGAAAAGGTAGAAACCTATAAAGCCCATCTAATTATCAAAGGTTATCATCAACGTTATGGTATTAACTATGATGAGACATTCTCTCCTATGGCAATGCTCAAGTCCATTCGGATTATACTTGCTATAGCGGCACACCAAGATTATAAGATCTAACAAATGAATGTCAAAACTATTTTTTTTAATGGAGAGTTGGAAGAAGAGGTGTATATGATACAACCTGAAGAGTTCACATTCACAGATGAATCTAAAGTATGCAAGCTAAATAGGTCCATTTATGGACTAAAGTAAGCTTCTTGGAGTTGGAATATATATTTTGATAAGACGATCAAAATGTATGGCTTTGTTAAAAATGGAGAGGAGCCCTACATCCATAAATGGGCTAATAGTTTTATAGTCATTTTTCTTGTATTGTATATAGATAATATACTCTTAAAAAGAAATGACATCTCTGCTTTACAAAATGTAAAGCTATGGCTATCATCACAGTTCTTCATGAAGAATTTGAAAAAAGCATCCTACATCCCAGGGATGAAAATTTATAGAGATAGATTTAAAAAGTTATCTGAATTATCTCAATCCACGTACATTGATACCATACTAAAATGGTTCAACATAAAAAATTTTAAGAAGGGCTATCTACCAATAGGCCAAAAAATTACTCTTTCTAAAAAGGATTGTTCGAAACTCCTCAAGAGAGAGAGCATATGAGTAAAATCCCATATCCCTCGATAGTGAGATCTATCATATACGCTATGACATATACAAAATTGGATATGGCCTACTCGCTAGAGGTCGTGAGTAGGTATCAGTTTGATCCCGATGAGAATCATTGAAAAGTTGTAAAGACAATCCTTAAGTATTTGAGAAATACTAAGGACCAATGGTTAATCTATGAAGATACTGACTTTAAACTTATGAGATATATCAATTTTAATTTTTAATCAGATCATGATGATAGTAAGAATGTGTTGAAAGGAATATGTCCTACAAGCCAATCAAAATTTATATTTTGATGGATTTTTTCTTGTAATCTTCTAGACTCATGTAATTGATATTTTATAAATAAAAAGTACTTTTCATCATATGCTTCATCTTACTTTAGTAATGACTATGATGAACTCCATAAATTAGGATAATAATTTTAGAGTTATGATGAGATCATATCTATGAGATCTAAAATCTTAAATCTTGATTTAGAATATTCTTAGTCATAGGAGTATTGAGTAGGGGATCAATGTTCTGGATAGACTAGCACAGCCTATGTATGCTTGATGGAGAGGGTAGCTGATCTCATAAGCCACTTACATGAGACACTAATACAAAGAAGTGGGTGCTCATTAGAGAATGAGTTCACTGAATTGATCTGACTTAAGAAATATCTTATGAAATTTACTTATCCGTCAAAAGATATTTTCTTATAGTAGGAGTTGTGTATGTAATCCTTTGATTTGAGACTACCATAGAATCTTGTATACATAAATTCATATTTTGATTCATACTTATTCATGACTTTGTCATGTACGGAGTGTTCTAAATATGGTAGAATGTGTATGGAGGTTGTGAGTAGGTCAACATGGAATCGATCACTCCTGGTAAGAGGAGATCGCATCCTACTTGCTCTGATCGATTGATGATTCAAGAAGCCTTTGATTAAAGCAGAATAAAAATTAGAAATTTTTTTTAATATTTTATTAATTAAATCATCATTAAAGATTAAGAGAGATATGAATATGATATTAGATTTGGCATCATTCCATATCCAAAGTCATATTCGGGGTGCAGGGAGATCTTAGGATCCAATTGCACGATAATTTTCTGCTGAAGGATATTTTTAGTATTTTTATCAAAATTTTATATCTTCTAGATAGATATGATATATTTCTAGACATCAATCTCATCTTGTAGATTTGATCGAATTAAAGAGTTTAATTCGATCGTCAATTAGAAAGAGTTCTAATTGCTAAAATCGGGTTAGCTCGATTGGATCTAGATCGGTAAGATTAAATTCTAATCAATTCAAATTAACTTATACTCGAGCCTAATGCTGGTTAGATATGGAATCCAATGGGTCACAAACAAATAAAATTAATCAGGAGTCTAATTGGATTAGATCATATTTGCAAAGTAGACATGCTAGCACATATTGCAAATCTTAACTCCCTGTTTCAAATTTGATTCAAAATTGAATCCAGATTAGGCTAATTAAAGCTAAATTAATTCAAACCAATTTTAGGCTTGAGTTGGGTCAGCCCTTGGCTACATGTACTAAAAAGTTGGAGCCAAGAAACTAGGTCTCCCATGTCAAGAATTTTTCTTACGCGTGGGTGCAGTCTTTATGAGCAGAAACAATTTCGCATCCCATGAGATGGGACGCCCCTTCCTCGAGCTTATCCAATGTTTCACGGTGAAAAAAAAATTGAGTGCAAAGAATCCTTCTGAAGTTAAAAAACCTTCTAGTTTAATCATAAAAATTGGTTAAAGTTAGAAATCCTGCCAATCTGATCCATGCGCCAAACCAAGAGTCCAACTTATGAAGGACTCTAATCTATGTGTCGCGCCTCATCTTATTTTCAGATTTTTTTTTATTCCATCAGTAAGTTAGCACCTCAATTTTGGGCCATTGTATGGACAAAAGTTGCTAATGGGTGGTGGAGAAAAATTACACGATGGGAAGCTGCGCAACGCATCGGAGAAACATCAAGAAAAATGTTCCAAAGAGTCCTTCTGCGTGAAGCATCTCTCATATTTTTTTTCAGATGCTTGTCATGTGTCATGAGGCTCTTGATGAGTGTGAAAAATTGGCTGGGGGTGTGAGAAACTTTTTGGGGCATGAGATGGCACGTGGAGGGGGCACGAATCATTCCCAAAGGCAACCTATCGCTAAGTATTTAAAGGAGGTGCACCGGGGGGATTTGATTCATTTAGATTTTCAATTTTTTCTTTCTTTCTAACATTCTCTCCCTATTATCCAATTAGTCTCTTCTTTCTCTTGTTAGGATAAGTCTAAAAATAGTAAGGACAAGTCTGATTTTAGGACAAGAGCCTAGGAAGAGAATTAAAGAAGACAAGGAGAGAAGAAAGGTAGGGATAGGAAGGTTAGGAGAAGAGAAAGAGGGTCTTGAGGTCCTGGTGCCTGAAAAAATTCTCAGAGTAAGAATTTTAAAGAAAAATTATTCTAAGGAGTTGGTGTCCTGGTCATAGCTCTATGTGGATCACTGTTGGAGAGCAAACACTTAGACGCCTGATGGAGGTTCTACCGAAATTTGGATTAAGCGCTGTAGATATTCTTCTATAGCTTGAATTTAATTTTAAATATACGTTACTATAGATATTTTCTATAGCTTGAATTTAATTTTAAATATACATTATATATGATTATTAATCATCAAAGAGATGTTGATTTATAGATTTAATAATTAAATTTTTTTAATTTAAATTTTTGAAATCCATTATGCTTCCACTGTACATGTCTATCTTGAAACCCTACAGTGGTATCAGAGCCAACCTTGTTTGGTTCAATCATATATACATAATGTTTATGTGATGCATATTATGATTCATACTATAAGATAAATATGTAATTATGCTTTCATATGATGATATGAAATGATGCATATATAATCGATCACTTCATCATCCTAACATAAGGTTTCCTAGCATAACGGGATTATGCTACAAGATTATCCTTGGATGATGAAAGTCCATATGTTACACATACATATATAGAATATTTTAATATTGATATATATTAACATAAATTAGCATTATATAGTTAGAATGTGCATGAGACCAAATAAAAGTTCACATTAAAAATTATATTAAGTTGTAGTGATATGCAACTAGGGGTTAACCAATTCTTGATCAATTGATCAATTGGTGTCTAGAAAAGTGCTACAAGTGGTTCTTTAATTGGTTCCATTATCTAATCTAGCTAATTTATTGATGTCTAAAAAAGCAACGGGGAGACCCTCACCTTACTTACCTGACCAATTTGATTAAGCGATCTTGATATTGAAAAATCTTAATGTTAAAAATACTACTAGGGGCCTTCCTTCATGCTAGGTTAATATTACATCATGAACTATGGCTAGTTAATTGTGTTACCATAAGGCTTGTCATAAGGATTGATATAACATAATCCTAGTGCATAGAAGATGCTTACGGCAATTTTGGATGTACTGCTTTGTTATGTTAAACAAGGACAGCTATATTCGAATTTGACTGTATTGAAATGAAGGACCTTACTTAACTAAAGTATTATAGCTTATTGTATTAACACAAGACTAATAATATTTTAGAGGCCAAGATATGATATTGAGAATTGCATGAGATACAATTGGAAAGAGTTTCCTACCTATGAACTCATAAGGATTTGTTGTGTTAACACAAGATCATTATAAGGGATGAGGGTCTCAATCCCACTAAGATAAATATGTAATATGTCTTGTTCATCATAGTAGAGGGTTATGATGTTCGATAAAATAGTGGAAGATACAATTAAATCTAAAGATCTTATTTAATTGTATGAGTCAACATGATTGTTTGCTTATATAATGTTCTTTAATTATTGTAGATTAAATTCTACAAATGACATCTTCACTATCATTGCAAGAATTTTAGATTTCAACAAGTTGATCAATCTCAATTATGTGGATTGATTGAGAAATTTAAAAATCATACCGACTCAGAAGAAGCTCTCCTATATTCTTGATATCCCCGCACCATAAGAGGTTAGGGATGATGCCACAGAGGAAAAGGTATCCACATACAAGATGTGGAAGAATGACAGTTTGACTGTCAAGTGTATCATACTGGCCTCTATGAGTAATGAATTACAGAGGCAGTATGAGAGTATGGATACTCAATCTATACTCTTTAATCTTAAAGAGTTATATAGAAAACAAGTAGAACTGTTAGATATGAGAAATCTAAGCAGTTATTCTATGCTAGAATGATCGAGGGATCATTTGTACAAGATCATATCCTGAAGGTCATTGATCTGATCACTAGATTGGGTCAACTAAGTTTTGTGATGAATGGAGAATTAAGTTAGGATTTGATCCTGCAATCTCTCCTTAAGTCATTCGCTCAGTTTATCGTGATCTATCACATGAACAAACTGAATATCTCTTTGCTTGAGCTGTTGAATATGCTCAAGACAATTGAAAGCCACATTAAGAAAGAAAAGGCTCCACTTTTCTTGTAGGTAAAATCTCTAAGAAGAAGTCAGATTTTAAGGGTTCAAAGAAAGCACTGAACCTAAGGGTGGCAAGATGAATAAGAAGGAGAAGAAAATCTTCAAACAGGGTACCTACTTTCACTGCGACAAGGTAGGATCCTAGAAAAAAATTGTAAGTTATATCTTGCAACTATAAAGGCTGGTGCAAGCAATGCACCAAAAGATATGTATGAGATACATATAATTTTATCATTAAGTTTTTCCAATTAGACTCTTGGGTATTGGATACCGCCTGGTTCTCATATCTGTAAGTCATTGCAGGGGCTATAAATATTAGAGTGCTGAAGAAGGGTGACTTCGAGCTCTACGGTGCCGGAGGAGAGTCCATCCAAGCAGAGGCTGTAGGAACATATATGTTGAAGTATCTTCTGGAAAGATCTTAGAGCTAGAAAACTGTTATTATATGTCTAAGATCATTTAAAATATTATTTATGTACTGTTACTATTGCAACGAGGTTATAAAATAAATGGAAAGAGCAATAGTTGCTCAATTTCTTTTTCTAATAAATTCTTTGTCATGGCATTATTAATAATGATCTTCTATTCTTTCTAATGATAATATTTTTCATATTGATGAAAGCAAAAAGCGAAAGAGAGAAGAGATGAATAATACTTTACTTTGGCATTATCGACTTGGTCATATAAGTGAGACAAGGATTAATAAGTTATACAAAGAAGAGTTCTTTGATCCCTATGATTATGAATCATTAGGCACTTGTGAATCTTGTCTTATGAAAAAAATGACTAAGACTCCATTTAGTGGATATGAGAAAGGATAAGTGAGTTATTAGGACTTTACATACTGATATACGTGATGCAATGACAACAGAAGTCAGAGGAGGATATTTTATTTTATAACGTTCACTGATGATTTATCTAGGTTTGGATATGTGTATCTTATGAAACATAAATTCGAGGCTTTGATAAATTTAAAGAGTATCAAAGTATGATTGAAAAATAAATTAAAAAAATATTAAAATCTTTGATCCGATCGAGGAGGAGAATACTTATCCAATGAGTTTTTAGATCATCTTAAAAAAATGAAATTCTCCCAAAATGGATCCCTTCCAGTATACCACAGCTAAATGGTGTAGCAAAAAGAAGAATCGCACTTTATTAGATATGGTGCAGTCCATGATGTGCCTTACAGACTTGTCTATTTTCTTTTGGAGATATACTTAGAAACTGTTGTCTATATCCTGAACAGAGTATCTTCAAAATCTGCACCAACCACTCCATATGAGATATGGAGAGAAAAGAAACTTAATCTTAAGTATCTTAAGATATGGGACTATCCAGCTTATGTTAAAAGAAACTTTGGACTTTGGATCAGCTTCCTCAGATTGTGGATGTCAAAAAATAGCAAAGATCAGGTCGTGGAGGTCCTTGAAGGTCAGCAACCAAGCAAAACAAAAACAGCTTCAGAATTTCAACAGCCTTGTAAATCCTATCAGCAGGATTTCTTTCTACGATTTGAACTTTTTCTTTATCAGATCTAAAATTTACCTTTTGAGACTGAAAGTACTCTTGATGAAGCCTCCAAAAAATAAAAAGATGGGATCTGGATCTCTTCTTGGCGGCCAAGAGAGGGGCTCAAAACAGGGCGTGCACAAAGGGGGGGCGCTAGTTTCTAGCACCTCCTTTCTTTCCTTTTGGGGTGGCTGCAAGAAACCCTAGATTTTGTGGTTCTTGGATGTGGAGAAGACCAGAGAGAGAGGAAGGAAGAGAGAGAAAGTTAGGAAGAAAAAATTTTGTATTCTTTCGATCCATGAGTCCAAATACAATGTATGTTTATATACAAGTCAATGTGACCCAACCCAAAAACTCCCTTAGCTAACTCAATATAAGATTGTGCTCATCCAAGCCTATGTACACCCATAACTTGACCTAATCTCATAATCTTAGACTCAATCCTAATCAAATATAAGTTAGTCCCTCAAGGTCCAAAATCTCTGGACCTTAAGACCGAAAGCTGACAACCTTTCGTCTAGGGCCCAAACTAGCCCTAAAAACCCCCATGACCACTTCATGGCTTTGGATCTTAGCCTTAGCTTGGTCCCTTGAGTCTTGGGAGCACCACATAAGGCCCAACAATCTCCACCTTGATGCCTCAAGGCCTCAACCAACTCCATCCTATTCATCAAGTATATCAGTGTACACATTTTCGAAAGCTATCCCATGGAAGTACCTTCGTCAGTGTATCCGCTGAATTCTCTTGGTATGGATCTTCACCAGCTCCACCTCTCCTTATTCCACAAGCTCTCTGATCTGATGATATCTGATATCAATGTGCTTTATCTAGCATGGTACACAGAGTTCTATGCAAGTAACAGTGCACTCTGACTGTCGCAGTGCACCCTGACGGCCTCCTATGTGAGGTCCATCTCCAAGCCAAACCCTTCACCATAGGGCTTCTTTTGCTACCTCTGTAACACCAATATATTCCACCTCATTGTAGATAAGGCCGTGATGGTTGCAAGCATGATCTCCACGAAACGGGACTTCCAAACAGGCTAAATACAAAATCTATTGTCGACCATCGAGTATCCACATCTCCATCGAAATCCATATCAACGAATCCTCCTATCAGCCCCCAAGCCTCCTTGATGTGTTGAGAGTCCCTCAGCACCTTCTCATTATCCGTAGTAGATGCTGACTCCAACAGTACCCATCAAGTACCTGAAGATCCCTTCAATGCTCGCAGTGTCTTTGCCAGGCTCGCCATGAACCTGCTGACTGGCTCACTGCATGGCGATATCCGACCTACAACATACCATGGCATAATAAGACTTCCCACACCAGAGGCATATGGCACTTCTTCATCTCCTGAGCCTCCACCTCAGTCTGTGGTGAATCATCTTCGAGAGTCTAAAGTCTCGATGAGTGGCAGCTCTGTCGATTTCACTTCCTTCATCCCGATCCTTCCAAAACCTTCTTGATGTAACCTCCCTGAGATAAATGCAGCACCCTCTTGGATCGATTTTTGAAGATTTCTATGCCTAAGATCTTCCTCGCAGACCCAAATCCTTCATCTCAAACTCTCGAGACAAAGCTGCCTTCAGTTCCTGCACAACCTCCCTACTCTTGCATGCTATAAGCATGTCATCTACATACAAGAGTACAAACACCCTAGACCCATCCTCCAAAAATTTAACATAAATACAAGAGTCATACTCGCACCTAAAAAGCCCAATGCTCCTCACATAAGAATCGAACCACTTGTACTATTGCCTCGATGACTGCTTCAGCCCGTACAGTGATTTCTGCAATAAACAGACCTTTCCTTTTGCTCCTGGCTCTCGAAACCCAGGTAGCTACTCCATGTAGATGCTCTCCTCTAGATGCCCATGGAGGAATGCCATTTTGACATCCATCTGCTCCAGCTCCAAGTCCTGAGCTGCAACGATGCTCAGCAGTACCTTGATGGAAGTATGCCTGACGATGGAAGAGAAAATCTCATTAAAGTCAATGCCTTCCTTCTGGGAGTATCCCTTAGCCACTAGCCTATCTTGTACCTAATATCTTCCTACTCCAAAGGCCCTCCTTTGTTGGTAAACCCACTTACAACCAATGGATTTCTTCCCTGTGGCAACTGCACCAATCGTCATATCTCGTTCTTGTAGAGAGACTGCATCTCCTCGATATTGCTTGGACCCACCTCTCTCTGTCCTGGCTCTCCATAGCCACTTCATAGGTGTAGGGTCCCCATTCACTATCATCAGGGCATATGACACTGTCTCTTCGAAGCCATATCATTCTGGTTGCCTGACATTCTTTTTGGGCTTGCGCAATGTAACCCCGATATCCCCCTAGCTCCAGTTTGCTCCTGCTGAACCTCCTAGTTCTTTCAACCATTTGAGCTCTCTCTACCTATGGAGATACTTTGGAGAGTGCTCCACCTAAATACCAAGTCCTCCTGATGCACCTGCAAGTGGCAAAATAGAATAGGATGTTAGTTGTCCAGCGTTGCCTACTGGACCTCCTGCTGCTCCTCCATGCCATCTCGCCTTTGGAAACTAAATTTTCATCAAAGGTGACATCTCCACTGATGAAACCTTTTTCTCCAAGAGATCCATAGCTGGTATCCCTTAACACCTCACGATATCACAAGAATACCATCTTCTGTGTCCTGACGTTCAATTTGATCCACTCACCAGCACCAATGTGCACAAATGCTGTGCACCCAAACATCCTTAGATGGCTCAGCCCAATCTTCCTTCCAACTATTTTTCCTCTAGAATATACTATCTAACTTAGTGTGAGGTGATCGATTCACCAAATAACAGGCTGCATCCACTATATCAACCCAGAACACTTTAGGAAGCTCTGCCTGCGGCCTCATGCACCGTGCCTTTTCCATAAAGGTTCTGTTCATCCTCTCGGCCACCCATTTTGCTGAGGAGTCCCTCTCACTGAGCAGTGCCTTTTGATGCCACACTCTTCAAAAAAATTGAAACTCCTTGCTGGTATACTCCCGCCATTGTCAAACGCAGATACTTCAAGCTCGACCTGTCTCCTTCTCCACCTCAACTTTCCACACTTGAATTTGGTGAAGACTTCTGATTTTTCTTCATGAAGTAGACCCATACCTTCCTTGAGAAATCATCTATAAAGGTCAAGAAGTATCTTACTCCATTTCTGACTGAAATTGGGGCCGGTCCCATACATCAATGTGAACTAGTTCCAGTGGGGCTGCACTGCGGGCTGAACTACTGGCAAACTGCACTCTCCTCTACTTTTCCATCTGGCATGGCTCATATACCTCTGAAATATCTCCATCCAGATCTAAATTAGATCATGCTTGCTCAACTCCTTCATCCCATGATCTCCCATGTGGCCTAGGTGGTAGTGCCACAATCGATGAGTCTCCTGCTGGTCCTACACTGCTGCTACTGCATCAGATTCTTTGATCACCACAAATCCTTCCATCCTATAAAAATTATTCTTCATTCTCCTACCTCTCATCACTATCATGGTTCTATTTGAAATGTTCAACACCCCACTCCTGCATGACTGCTGAAGCTGTAGCCGCTCCGCTCCAGATAACCAAGTGACACGAGATTCTTCTTCAGATCTGGAACGTGCTTCACATTAGTGAGAGTCCGCACCATCCCATCAAACATCCTCATCCGAATGCTTCCAATACCAGTAACTCGACATGGGTGATCATCTCTAAGTGTCATGCTCTCTTCATCCGTCTTGGTGTATGTAGCAAACCAAGACTGGTTGGGGGTGTCGTGATGTGAACAGGCTGAATCCAGGGTCCATACATCTGTGTTTTGTCTGTGACCATCTGATACTACCAAGAGGTCATCCTCTATCTCACTATCAGCCATCGTACTCAATACATCAGATCCTCCCTTATCTCCCTTCTTGTTCTTCCACTGCGGGTAATCTCGTTTGAAGTGCCCGATCTCGTTGCACTTGTAGCACGTGACTTCTTTCTTTCTCCTACTCTTTCGAGACTTTGACCATCCCCTTGACTTGCCTCTTTTCCTTCCTCTTCCAGATCTCTCTCCCACAGCCAAGCCCTCCTGGGGAACACCTTCCTTGGTCAACTTCTCTTGCTGTTCATTGGACCACAGCACCAAGACCATGTCTTCATACTCTAAGGTCTTCTTGCCATAGAGCAGCGTCATCACCAATGGATCATAGAAAAGGGGCAGCGAGCATAGTAGTAGCAACAACTTATCTTTCTCCTCTATCTTCACCTCAATGTTCAACAACTCATTCCACATCTGGTCGAATTTCTGGATGTGACCCAAGATATCTCCACCTTTCTGCATCCGAAAGCTATATATCTCTTCTTCAACATCAACTTATTACATATGTTTTTCTCCATATACATAATGTAAAATTTCGACCACAAGTCTTTTGGGATCTTCTCTAACACCGAATAGAGCGCGCATCCGTTAAACATCCTCTAATCACAGAATAAGTCTTCTTCTCCAAAGACATCCATTGATGATCCGTCATCCCTTCAGGCTTCTCCTCCAATGCCTAATCCAGATCTGCTTGAACCAAAAGATCTTCTAACCAAACTTTTCACATGAAAAATTTTTTTTTTCCATCAAACTTTTCAAAATCAACCTTCATGTTGCTTCCCATGGCTGGATCCAAACCAAAAACACAATAAAACTCCAAGGGATTTGAGAAATACCTTGATAAGGTCCTTGCTGAAATTTCAGCCTTTAAAGATGTTCAACTTCTGGAGTCTCTTTCTTTCTCCACACAACCCGTGCTTTGATACTAATTGTTGGAGCAGCTTTCTCAGGTTGTGGATGTTAGGAAACAGTAAGGATCAGGTCATGGAGGTCCTTGAAAGCCAACAACCAAGCAAAACAAAAAGAACCTTCAAGATTTCAGCAGCCTTGTAAATCCTGTCAGCAGAATTTCTTTCTGCAATTTGAACCCCTTCTCCATCAGATCTAAAATCTATCTTTTGGAATCTAAAAGTACTCTTGATGAAGCCTTCGAAAAATAAAAAGATGAGATTTTAAACTCTTCTTGGGCAGTCAAGAGGGAGTGCTCAAAACAGAGGCGTCCACAAAGGGGGGAGCTAGTTTCTAGCGCCTCCTTTCTTTCCTTTTTGGGATGGCGGCCAAGAAACCCTAGGTTTCTTGGTTCTTGAACGTGAAGAAGACTAGAGAGAGATAGGAAAGAAGAGAGAGAAAGTTAGAAAGAAAATAATTTTATATTTCTTTCGATCCATCGAGTCCAAATACAATGTATATTTATATACAGGGTCAATATAACCCAACCCAAAAACTCTCTTGACTAACTCAATACAAGATTGTGCTCTCCAAGCCCATGTACACCCATGACTTGACCTATTCTCATAATCTTATACTCAATCCTAGTCCAAACATAAGTTAGCCCCCCAAGGCCTAAAATTCTTAGACCTCAAGATCCGAAAGGCTGACAGCCTTTCGTCCTAGGGTCCAAACTAGCCCTAGAAATCCCCATGACCACTTCATGAGCTTTGAACCTTGGCCTTAGCCTTGGTCCCTTGAGCCTTGGGAGCACCATATAAGGCCCAACATAGACATAAGCTGAGTGCTAGGGCAGATAAATGCTTATTTGTAGTTTATCCTAAAGAGAGTGTAGGATATCTCTTTTACCATCCTACTGAACAAAAAGTATTTGTCAGTAAATATGCCACTTTTATGAAAAAAAATTTATCCTAGAAAGAGGTAGTGAAAAAAAATTGAATTTAGATAAGTTCAAGACCTACAAATACAAGCACAAGATGATCTTCAATCAAAAATATCTATTAATAAAGTATAATCACAAAATATACTTCTCTCTGAAGGTCAGATAAAGTGCGAAATGCATCTATAAGGTATGGATTCATTATTGAGAATAATGAAGCCCACATCATTGAGAATGATGAACCTTTGACCTATATGGAAGCCATCATGAGTAGAGACTCAAACAAATGGCTAGAGGCTATGAAATCCGAAATAGACTTTATGTACTCCAACCAAGTGTGGACTTTGGTTGATGCACCAGAAGGTGTGACCCCTATTGGATGCAAATGGGTCTATAAAAAAAAGATTAGAGTAGATAGCCAAGTTGAAACCTATAAAGTCAGATTGGTGGCTAAAGGTTTCAGACAAAAATAAGATATAGATTATGATGAAATATTTTTACCTGTTATCATACTCAAATCTATACAGATTATGCTTGCAATAGCAGCATACCATGATTATGAGATTTGGCAAATAGATGTGAAGACCATTTTTCTTAATGATTATCTTGAGGAAGAGGTTTACATATCTCAGTCAGAAGGATTTGTCTTAAAAGAGAGAGCAAATTAGGTATGCAGACTTAAAAATCTATTTATAGATTAAAGCAGGTCTTAAGGAATTGGAACATCCGCTTTGATATTACAGTCAAAGAGTTTAGTTTTATCAAAAATATGGATGAATCTTGTGTATATAACAAGACTAGTGGGAGTGCCATTATCTTCTTAGTTTTATATGTAGATAACATACTTTTTATTAGGAATAATATCTCAATATTACAAGCGGTTAAAACATGGCTATCAAGTAAGTTTTTCATAAAAGATTTGGGCAAAGCATCCTATATACTAGGTATAAAGATTTATAGGGATAGATTAAGAGAATATTAGGCTTGTCCTAATCCAGGTACATAGACTTAGTACTAAAAAGGTTTAGCATGGATGGAAGTAAAAGAGGTTACTTATCCATAAGTCAAGGCATACATCTCTCTAAAAGGATGTCTCTTAAAATACTGAAAGAGAGAAATAGAATGAGTTCTATTCCCTATGCTTCAGCAGTAGGGTCGATCATGTATGCTATACTATGTAAAAGGCCTGATGTTGCCTATACCTTAGGTATAGTTAGTAGATTTCAGACTGATCCAGGAGAGGGTCATTGAAAAGTAGTGAAAAATATTCTTAAATATTTGAGAAGGACTAAAGATATTTTTCTAGTATATGGAGGATCTGATCTAAAACTAGAAGGCTATTCTGACTCTAGTTTCTAATCAGACCCTGATGATAACAAGTCCACCTTAGGATATATTTTTACTCTTAATGGTGGAGCTGCTAGTTAAAAAAGTTCTAAGCAACAGACTATAGCTGACTCAACCACTGAGGTAGAGTACATAGCTGTAAAAGAAGCTGTCTAGATGAAAAACTTTATCACTGAATTGAGTGTCATTTCTGAGATTGAGAATCCAATACCACTTTACTATGATAATATTGGAGCGTTGCTCA
This sequence comes from Elaeis guineensis, assembly GCF_000442705.2. Lineage (NCBI taxonomy): Eukaryota > Viridiplantae > Streptophyta > Magnoliopsida > Arecales > Arecaceae > Elaeis > Elaeis guineensis. The sequence goes on along the minus strand of NC_026000.2, from coordinate 37,667,787 downwards.
AACAAAAGAACCAGATCTCATCATAAATCCAAACACATTCTAAGATGCTTCCATCTCGTTCGTGAAATAATCAAAAGATAAGATGTTGTCATTGAATGAGTAGAAACAAAGAACAACATAGCTGATCCGTTCACTAAGGCTCTACCACAACAGTAGTTCGATCGCCACCTCGATTGTATGGGAATAAAATATAAGGACGATGGGCTTTAGTGCAAGTGAGAGATTGAAAAGAATATGCCCGACAAGCCAATCGAAATTTAAATTTTAATAGATTTTTTCTTGTAATCTTTCAGACTCATGTAATTAACATTTTATAAATAAAAGATACTTTTCATCATATGCTGTATCTTACTTTAGTAATGATTATGATGAACTTCATAAATTAGGACAATAATTTTAGAGTTATGATGAGATCATACCTATGAGACCTAAAATCTTAAAAATCTTGATTTAGAATATTTCTAGCCATAGGAGTATTAAGAAGGGATCAATGTTTCGAATAGACTAGCACTTCTTATGTATGCTCGATGGAGAGGGTGGCTGATCTCATAAGCTACTTGTATGAGACACTAATATAAGGAAGTGGGTGCTCATTAGAGAATGAGTTCACTGAATTGATCTAACTTAAGAAATATCTTATGAAATTTACTTACCCGTCAAAAGATGTTTTCTTATAATGGGAGTTATGCATGTAATCCTTTGATCTGAGACTACCATAGAACCTTGTATACATGAATCCATATTTTAGTTCATATTTATTCATGACTTAGTTATGTATGGGGTGTTCTAGATATGGTGGAATGTGTATGGAGGTTGTGAGTAGATCAATATGGAATTGATCACTCCTAATAAGAGGAGATTGCATCCTACTTGTTCTGATCGATTGATGATTCAGGAAGTCTTTGATCAAAATAGAATAAAAATTAAAAAGAGTTTCTAATATTTTACTAATTAAATCATCATTAAAGATTAAGAGAAATATGAATATGATATTGAATTTGGCATCATTCCATATCCAGAGTCATACTCGAAGTGCAGGGAGATTGCAGGATCCAACTGCACGGTAACTTTTTGCTGAAGGATATTTTTGATATTTTTATCAAAATTTTATATCTTTTAAGTAGACATAATATGTTGCTAGATGTCAATCTTATCTTGTAGGTTTGATCGAATTAAAGAGTTTAATTCGATCACCAATTAGAAAGAGTTCTAATTGCTGAAATCGGATTAGCTCGATTGGATCTAAATTGGTTAGATTAAATTCTAATCAAATTAGATCAGCTTGCACTTGGACCAACTGCCAGCTAGATATGGAATTCAATAGGTCACACATAAAGAGAATTGAATAGGAGTCTAATTGGATTAAATCATATTTGTAAAGTAGACATGCTAGCACATGTTGCAAATCCTAGCTCCCTATTTCGAATTGGATTCAAAATTGATTCTAGATTGAGCTAATTAAAGTCCAATTAATTCAAATTAATTTTGAGTTTGAGTTGTATCAGCCCTTGGCTTCATGTAACAAAAATTTAGAGCTAAAAAATTAGGTCCCCATGCATCAAGAATTTTTTTTACACATGGGTGCAGTCTTTGTGCGTAGAAACAGGTTTCGCATCCCATGAGATGGGACGTCCCTTTCTTGAGCTTATCCAATATTCCACAATGAGAAAAAAAAAATTCATGATTTCTAACTTAATTTTGAGTATAAAAAATCTTCTAAAGTTAAAACACCTTCTGATTTAATCATGAAAATTGGTTGAAGTTGGAAATCCTGCCAATCTGATTCATGCGCCTAACCAAGAGTCCAATATGTGAAGGACTCTAATCTATGTGTCACTCCTCATCTTATTTTTAGATTTTTTTCTACACCATCAGCAAGTTAGAGCTTCAATTTTGGGCCATTGGATGGATAAAAGTTACTGATGGGTAGTGAAAAAAAATTACGCCATAGGAAGCTGCGCGACGCATCGGAGAAACATTGAGAAAAATATTTTCAAGAGTCTTTCTGTGCGAAGTGTCTCTCGAATTTTTTTCAGATGCTTGTCATATGTCATGAGACTCTTGATGGGTGTAGAAAATTGGTTGGGGGCATGAGAAATTTTTTGAGATGTGAGATGGCACGTGGAGGGGGTGCGAATCATTCCCGAAGGCAACCTATCGCTAAGCATTTAAAGGGGGTGCATCGGGGAGATTTGATTCATTCAAATTTTAATTCCACCTTTTTTTCTGACATTCTCTCGCTCTATTATCTAATTAATCTCTTTCTTATCTTATTAAGATAAGTCTAAAAATAATAAGAACAAGTCCAATTTTAGGACAAGAGCCTAGGAAGAGAATTAGGGAAGACAAGGAAAGAAGAAAGGTAGGGATAGGAAGGCTAGGAGAAGAGGAAGAGAGTCTTGAGGTCCTGATGCTCAAGAAAATTCTCAATGTGAAAATTTTAGAGAAAAAATTATTCTAAGAAGTTGGTGTCCTGGTCATAGCCCTGTGTGGATCACTATTGGAGGGCGAACACTTGGGCACCTGGTGGAGATTTTGTCGGAATTTAGATTAAACGCTGCAGGTATTCTTCTATAGCTTGAATTTAATTTTGAATATATATTATATATGATTATTAATCATCAAAGAGATACTAATTTATGGGTTTAATAATTAAGATTTCTTAATTTGAATTTTTGAAATCTATTATGCTTCTGCAGTGCATGTCCACCCTGAAACCCTACATATGTCTGGCTATATTTTTACTTTATATAGTGGAACGATCTGTTGGAAGAGTTTCAAGTAGTATACAGTAGCTGATTCAGTATGCGAAGTAGAACATATTACGGCATCTGATACTAGAAAAGAAGCTGTTTGGTTAAGAAAATTTATCTGTGAACTTGGAGTGGCTTCCTTAGTTGAAGGTCCAATTCTACTATACTGTGACAGCACTGGTGCCATCGCTCAAACCAAGGAACCTAAGTCTCATCAGAGAACCAAACATATTCTGCATCGATATCACCCTGTCCGTGAGATCATAGATCGAGATGATGTCAAGCTGCTGAAAATTGATAGAAAGAAAAACCTAACCAACCCCTTCACTAAAGCTCTCGAGACCAAAGAGTTCGATGATCACAAGTGGAAGATGGGTATAAAATATAGTCTTGATTGGTTTTAGTCTAAGTGGGAGTTGTTGAAAAATGTATCCTAAAGCAATTATCTATCTGTAGATGATTGTGCTCTTTATAATTTATATATAAATTATTAATGAATAAAAAATATTTTTGATAAGTTCATCATAAATATGCATCTTTCTTTGAACTCTTATGTTATAATAAAGTCCTTAGAACTATAACATAATCGATAAAGGAGGATTAATCAAATAGTTCTTAAACTTGTTCATGACCAAATGATACGTTATTGATAAGGATAATAATGATTATCAAGTATAGGTTATTGTATGCTATATAGATTGATTGTCCTCTTAATAAAAGAGTATGAAGATACTGGTATGGCATACAGGTGAGATATAAGAGTACATCATTATCGAATAGTGACTCACCTGTGGAGTGCTCTGCTATCAAGGATAGCTTGCGAAGGATTTGGGTATAAGTATCCCTCCGACTTAAGATCACTATGGTAACTTGCAAGCAACTCAATGTGCTTTAGTATCGGACTGCCTATACTTCTAATACAGTGACGAAAGGCCATTGAGTACAGTCAAAAATTTATGAAGTCGGTGTGTGAGTCAAAATGAGATTGACCCCTATAGATTATAGAAGTTAATGTATCACTATATTTCAATCCACTAAAACCTTAACGACAGTAATCTTTATGATTTATCATAGGATTTAAAAAAGATCAAGATACAATGTGAATGACTCATTCAGAGTTGACAGTAAAATCCTAGGTCATCTTGAGTATTAGGATCAAAAGAATGAATTATGTAGTAACCATATGCCTAGATTCTTGAATATTGCTTTGTAATTATTCGATCTATCTGGATGTTAGATATCATTGCTAGATGGTTACTTTAATTAGTACAGAAAGAGTTTCTATACTACTGACTTAGTATTCAAACCTATTATTGCTCCTAGATTGATTTTGATGATTACAAAGCAGATTGAAGGGGTACCAATATTTTTTTATTTGAAAAAGTCTTTGTGCTCTTCAGGGGTAAAATCATAATTTTACCAAAACCCTAATTTAATAGTATCATTTGGTAGAACAAAAGATTTGTGATCTATTGGCAAAAATTTCATTATTTTTGGACTTGTATTTTTGAAGTTATGCATGTTTGAAATCCATGAGTCGACTCATGAGTCAGCTCATGGCACAATGAGCAGTTTGGCACGCTGAATTTTTGGCTTGGCACGGCCTGTGAGTCGACTCATGAGTCGACTCTCAAGGCATGAGTCGACTCATGAGTCGACTCCTGCAGTTTTAGGCCAAAATTTACAGAACCTTATTTTCTGATTGCTTCAACAGAGGTCGACTCATGAGTCGACCCCTGAGGCATGAGTCGACTCATGAGTCGACCCCTGCGATGGAATTTTTCCGCAACGGCTAGTTTTGAACCCGTTTTAAGTACTTTTAATGCTCATTTAATGTGGTCTAACGGCTCTTTTTCAGCCTAGAATGTTTTTCTCTATTTTTTAAAGCTATAAAAGGATTCAAAGGTGGGAAACAAAAAATAAGAAGAAAGAGAGAGTGCAAGAGATTAAAAAGAAAAAGAAGAGCATTCAAGAGAGCATTCAAGAGCATTCAAAAGAGAAAGGGTTTCTCAAGCCAACTTTTCAGCCCTAATCAAGAGCTCATTTAAAGCTTCCAAGAAGCCATCAATCCAAGCTCACCAACTCCTCAAGCGCTCAATCAATTCTCCATCCACTTTGAGGAAATCCAAAAAAAGGGCTTCTTCTCTTGAGTAAAGTGTATTTAAAGTTATATTCGCTCATTAAAGGAGCTTTTCTTGTACTTATTTGTGCTATAAATTATTTTACTCATTTTGAGTGATTGTTTTTATTTTGGAGGGGTTCCAAAATAAGGGAAAGTTGATCCGAACCTAGAATCAGAGTGTATTGGGTTGGCTTGTACCCGAGAAATAAGTGGACTAGCTTGGGATAGCTAGTGTCGGAGCTTTCGACGTTTGTATTCGGGTTGAATACAAGTTTAGTGGATTGGAATTCCCAAGTAGGAGCTTGGGGAGTGGATGGAGGTGCAAGGTTGGCACCGAACCACTATAAATCCTTGTGTTTGTGGTGTGCATAATTGCTTCTCTTTAACTCTTCATTATTTCCTTGCATTCTTGCTTTAGGCAATTAATCTTGAACTTAGGTTATTCTCCTCATTCACTTAGCTATTGACAAACATTTTTCATAAGTCGTTAGTTAAGCTTAAAATTTTTAAAAACCCAATTCACCCCCCCTCTTGGGTTGCATAGCTGGGCAACAAGTGGTATCAGAGCACGGTGCTCTAGCCCGTCTTTGATCTAAACAATCAAGGAGCCAAAGATCTATGGCAACCCACGTCGGTACTTCTCTAGCTGAGGGGCAATCCACCAACCGACCTCCACTTTTCAATGGGTCTAATTACACCTATTGGAAAGCTCGGATGAAAATATTCATACAAGCACTCGACTATGATATGTGGAGTATCATAGTGAACGGTCCTCACACACTCACTAAAATTATAGATGGTGAGGAATCAACCAAATCCGAGAAAGAATGGGATGAGGTTGATAAAAAGATGGCCCAATTAAATGCTAAAGCAATGAATGTACTTTATTATGCTCTTGATGCAAACGAATTTAATCGCATTTCTACTTGTTCTTCTGCTAAAAAAATATGGGATAGGTTAGAAGTAACCCATGAGGAAACTAATCAAGTAAAAGAGTCTAAAATAAATATGCTTGTGCATAAATATGAATTATTTAAAATGGAGCATGATGAGTCCATAACTGTAATGTTTACTCATTTTACTGATATCATTAATAGTTTAAAGAGTCTTGGTAAGTCCTATACTAACAGTGAGCTTGTAAGAAAGATTCTCAGGTCCTTGTCAAGAACTTGGGAAGCCAAAGTGACTGCCATCCAAGAAGCGAAGGACTTGAACACTCTACCTCTAGAAGAGCTTCTTGGATCTTTGATGACTCATGAGCTAAGCATGAAGCAACATCAAGAGGAAGAAGTCAAAAAGAAAAGAACCATCGCTCTCAAATCCACAGCTCCTCCTGATGAAGAAACTGATGACACTGAAGATGAAGAACAAGATGAAGAGATGGCTCTCATCACCCGAAGATTCAAGAAATTTTTGAGAAAAAGGAAACAGGGGATGAGAAAGAGGCCATTCACAAAAGGGGAACAAAGCAAAGAAAAAGAGAAAGACCAACCCCTTATCTGCTACGAGTGCAAGAAGCTAGGACACTTCAAATCCGAATGTCCACAACTGAAGAAAGATCCCAAGAAGTTCAAGAAGAAGGCCATGATGGCCACATGAAGTGCGAGTGATGACTCAAGCTCCGATGAGGAAACCTCAACCGAACAAGCCAACCTGTGCCTTATGGCACACGAAAATGAGGTAATTTCCGAAACCCCTAGTGATTTTACTTTTGAAGAATTGCATGAAGTATTCTATGATTTAGTTGATGAATTAAAGAAACTAGGGATGAAAAACAAAGAGCTGAAATTGAAAAATCAATCCTTAGTGAAACAAGCTGAAAACTTTTCAATTGAAAAATCCACCTTGCTTCAAGAAAATCAAAGCTTAAAGAATGAAATTGCAAAGCTAAAACCAATAGTAGGAAAGTTCACCTTAAGTTCAAACAAACTCAATATGATTCTTGATAATCAAAAAGCCGTATATGATAAGGCTGGACTTGGCTATAACCCCTTGAAGAAACAAAAATATCTGAAAAATATTTATGTAAACTCTTTAAGTAACAAGTCTACCAATATTACTTGTTTCAAATGTGGTAGAGTAGGACATAAGTCATACACTTACTTCTTTGACAAATCTGCAAACTCAACTATAAAGAAAATATGGATTCCAAAAGGAACCATTTTGACTAACCAAAAAGGACCCAAGAAAGCTTGGGTACCTAAAACAAAAACTTGACTATTGCTTGCAGGTGTGTCTAGCATCCCAAGGAGGAAACAGAAAATGGTATCTTGACAGTGGATGCTCGAGACACATGACTGGTGATGAATCACAATTCATCACGCTTGATGCTAAGGATGGAGGGATGGTCACCTTTGGAGACAATGGCAAAGGAAAGATCATTGGGATAGGTAACATTGGTATCACTCCCTCCAAATACATTGAAAATGTTTTGTTAGTTAATGGTTTAAAGCATAACTTACTTAGCATTAGTCAATTTTGTGATAAAGGATATAAAGTTATTTTTGAATCATCTGTTTGCATTGTGACTAGTCCTATTAACGATGGCATTAAATTTTTTGGACATAGACATGGCAATGTTTATATGGTAGATTTAAATGATTTAGCCAAAATAAACATACAATGCCTAGTATCCTTGAATGCTAAAGTTAATGAGACTAGTTGGCTTTGGCATCGTAGACTTGCACACATTAGCATGCATTCTCTTTCAAAATTAATTAAGAAAGAATTAGTTCTTGGCTTGCCTAAACTGAATTTTGAAAAAGATAGAATTTGTGATGCATGCCAACTAGGTAAACAAACTCGAGTTTCATTTAAATCCAAAAATGTTGTTTCAACTTCTAGACCTTTAGAGCTTTTGCATATGGACTTATTTGGACCAACTAGAACCACTAGTCTAGGAGGAAAACGATATGATTTTGTAATTATAGATGATTACTCTCGTTTTACTTGGGTTTTCTTTTTAGCACACAAAGATGAAACTTTTCATATTTTCACTAAATTTCACCGAAAAGTCACTAATGAAAAAAGATTTTCAATTCAAAATATTCGAAGTGATCATGGAACTGAATTTGAAAATCAAGACTTTGAAAACTTTTGTGATGAAAATGGAATTGGCCATAACTTCTCTGCTCCTAGGACACCCCAACAAAATGGGGTAGTTGAAAGGAAAAACAGAACCTTAGAAGAAATGGCCCGTACCATGCTTTGTGAAAGCAACCTTCCAAGATATTTTTGGGCGGAAGCAATTAACACAGCATGTTACATTTTAAATCGTGCTTTGATTAGACAAATTTTAAAGAAAACCCCCTATGAACTTTGGAAAGGAAGAAAACTAAATATTGCATATTTTTATGTTTTTGGTTGCCGATGTTTTGTATTAAATAATGGTAAAGAAAGACTTGATAAATTTGATGCAAAATCAGATGAAGCAATCTTTCTAGGTTACTCCTCCACTAGTAAAGCTTTTAGAGTTTTTAACAAAAGAACTTTAGTAGTTGAGGAGTCCATACATGTTGTTTTTGATGAATCTAACGATCTTCCTTCAAGGAAGAATGAGGGTGTTGATGATGCAGATCCTCTAATAGAAGGTATGAAGGAGATCACTCTGAAAGATTCAACAACTCCAGAGGACGAGGAACAAGAAGACAAACAAGATGAGTGAGGTGAAGAAATTCAAGGACAACCTCAAGGTACAAATGACCTACCCAAGGAATGGAGGTATGTTCACAATCACCCTAAGGAGTTAATTATTGGTGATCCTATACATGGGGTAAAAACTCATTCTTCACTTAGAGATGTATTTAATCATTGTGCTTTTGTATCTCATCTTGAACCAAAAACTATTGAAGAAGCTGAAAATGATCATAATTGGATTAATGCAATGCAAGAGGAACTTAATCAATTTGAAAGAAATAATGTTTGGACTTTAGTATCAAGACCTAAAAATTATTCAATAATTGGCACAAAATGGGTCTTTAGGAATAAATTAGATGAGCATGGTAATGTAATTAGAAATAAAGCAAGACTGATTGCTAAAGGATATAATCAAGAAGAAGGAATTGATTTTGATGAGACCTTTGCATCGGTTGCTAGATTAGAAGCCATTAGACTTCTACTTGCATATGCTTGCTTTATGAAATTTAAATTATTTCAAATGGATGTCAAAAGTGCATTTTTAAATGGATATATTGCTGAAGAAGTCTATGTAGAACAACCCCTAGGATTTGAAAATCATGCTTTTCCTAATCATATTTTTAAATTAAATAAAGCTTTATATGGATTAAAACAAGCACCTAGAGCTTGGTATGATAGGCTAAGCAAATTTTTACTAAATAATAATTTTTTAAGAGATAATGTAGATACAACCCTCTTTATTAAAAGAAATCAAAATGATATGTTAGTGATACAAATTTATGTTGATGATATAATTTTTGGGTCTACTAATGAATCTCTTTGTCAAGACTTTGCTAAGCTCATGCAGGGGGAGTTCAAGATGAGCATGATGGGAGAACTTACCTTCTTCTTCGGACTCCAAATCAAATAAACAAAAGAGGGAATCTCCATCACCCAAAGCAAGTACACCAAGGAACTACTCAAAAGATTTGGAATGGAGAACTCCAAACCAATTGGCACACCCATGAGCCCCTCATGTAAGCTTGACAAGGATGATGAAGGTAAATGTGTAGACTTAAAATACTATAGAGGTATGATTGGCTCTCTATTATATTTAACTGCAAGTAGGCCTGATATCATGTTTAGTGTTTGCTTGTGTGCTAGATATCAATCTAATCCTAAAGAATCTCATTTGAATGCTGTTAAAAGAATCCTTAGATACTTGAATGGTACTCAAACTCTGGGGTTATGGTACTCTAAGGACTCACTAATTGATTTATTAGGATATTCAGATGCTGATTTTGCTGGATGTAGATTAGATAGAAAAAGCACAAGTGGAACTTGCCAATTTCTTGGAGTTAACCTAATCTCCTGGTTTAGCAAGAAACAAAATTCGGTAGCACTGTCTACGGCTGAGGCCGAATACATTGCAGCCGGAAGTTGTTGTGCTCAAATCTTGTGGATTAAGCAACAACTCGAAGACTTTGGAATCAAACTTAATGAAACACCAATAAGATGTGACAACACAAGTGCCATAAATCTATCTAAAAATCCAATTCAACACTCAAGGTCCAAACATATTGAAATTAGACATCATTTTATAAGAGAACATGTTCAAAATAAAAATATAATTCTTGAATTTGTTTGCACTGAAAATTAATTAGCTGATATCTTTACAAAGGCCCTTAGTGAGAACAGATTCTGTGAAATTAGGAGAAATCTAGAAATTCTTGATCCATATGCCTAAATATTTCTTCAATTCCAAAGATTTAATGTCAAAAATTTTTTAAGCTCAATTTCCATCATCTCTCTTGGTTCTAAATGCTCAAGATTATCACTCTCACAACTTATCACTGAGCAAAATTCCTTCTCCTAAAATTTTAAATTTTTCCAGAATTTATTCATATTTTTTCTGAATTTCTGAGTTTCCTGAGTCAACCCCCTAGGGTCGACCCCTTGGCAAACTTGTAATTTCTGCCAACTTCCCATAGGCTCTTTCTTTTTAATTGGAAGCCTGTTCATGAGCCGACTCATCTCTTCGTCTTCCTCCTTCCAAGAACCGACATCCTCATTCTCTCCAAAACCAAGGATCTAGCTCAAGATTGTTCTCCCTTCTCCTCTCCATCACAAATCACCGCCTGGGAAAGAAGATTTTCACATCTTTCCCTTTGATTGAAATGGTTGGAGCGTACCCTAGCCTCCACCGTTCTTCTCAAAATCGCCTCTTCTCTCCGCCAAAATCCCTCTCCATCCTTTTGTAGCCCTTCTTCCACTCATCCACTTGATCCTCCAAGTCTCTCTGCCTGCTGCTGTGGTGAGAATGGCTCCGAAGATGAAGCTCCCTCAGAGAAGAAAGTCGGTCCGTGAGCTAGAAGAAAATATCCGCAGGAAAAGGCAAGCTGCTCAGTCCTCCACTGCTCCCACTCCGGCTTCTGTGTCAGCTCAAGGTCCCTCTCAGTCTTCCCTTAGCCCTAGTAAGATCCCTCTATCTGATAGGAAGGTTGAAACCGAAAAGAATGTAGATTTTAGATTCTTTGAAAAAGAGGGTTTCACCTTTGGAACAAAGATTAAAAACCAGGGTTGGGGTTTCTATTGCTCTCTTAAGGAAGTCACTTTTGTAGACCTAGTTAGAGAATTTTATCAGAATCTGCATTATGGGAATGGAACAGTGACTTCGACAGTTAAGGGAGTTGATATTTGTCTGGATCCTGTCATTTTGGGAGAAATACTTCATTTGCCCTGTGAGGGTTATTCTTACATGGAACTCCTGTGAAGGAAGAGGGAATCAGTGTGATTTAGGGAGAACCTACTCAGAAAGTTTGAATAAATTGGAAGCCAAAATTTTGTCTATTGAGATGAGGATCTTACATCAGTTAGTGACAAAGCTCTTCTTCCCTAGGAGTGGTAGGCATGATCTACTTTCTAGCAGAGATATTTGTATTATGTTTCATGTGATCACTCAAACCCCCCTAAACCTCCCGGCATTAATGATTGAGGCCATGAGAGAGACACTGAACAGATCCAAGGCACATCTGCCTTTTGGTATGGCCTTACACGAGTTTTTAGGAGGTTTGGAGTCAGCTTTGAGGGGAGGCATCTGCAAGCTTTCTCATGTAGACACCATCAACCAACATACTCTGCACCGCATGGGATTTACTAAAACTGATGGTGGTTGGATCAAGGGTTCTGAGGAGAGAGCTGAGGACAGAGTAGAAGACAGAGTTGAAGAAGAAGGTCCATCATCTCCTATCCATGACTTCAGGGCTGCATCTCCAGATATCCAGTTTATTCCAGACCCAGAGGCTGGCCCTTCAGAGTTCACCAGGAGGCACACACCAGTACATCAGCCAGAGAGCAGTGCACCTTCTTCAGAGTTCAGACTGGCTGATGATCAGATCGAGCAGATATCTCAGCGTGTGGCTTCGTTGCTATCTTGACAGTGGAGCACTACTACATTTACACCAGGGTCCACTTCATTAGATTCATCTGATCAGACCCTGATTCTCCATATCTCCACTATGTTTCAGTTGATCTCAATCAGTCTATTCGGATTCAGCAGCTAGAGGACACTGTTTGGAGACTGACTGGGAGAGTTCTTGACTTGCAGGGGCAAGTCCTAGCTTTGGCCCATCCTCAGCCACAGGAGTCCACTATTGAGGTCACAGACCTTACTGCAGAGGCTGGCAGGCTTAGAGGTGCATTGGAGGGTGGCTATGAGTTATGAGGAGAGAGATCAGAGGCTCGAGTGAGCATGCATCCACTCAGTTCACTGCTCTACTTCAGTCTGTTTCCAGAGTACTGAACGTTCTTGATTCCATCAGACTCACTCTTTCAGTCCAGTCCTTGGCCTCTCAACGTTCTCAGCCTCCTAGTTCATCTCGCTCACCTGCTCGTGCCAGAGGCAGACGGGGTAGAGGACGTTCTTCTGGTCGAGATCCATCATCTCCTCACCCTATATCTGATGACTCCGATCCTTCTAGTCATGATCTTTACTAGATCCTAGGTGTTAGTCTCTTGTTCTTTCTAAGATCTGTATTTTGGGTAATGACATTAGCTAGCTGACTTTTATGTTATGAAATTTGTATTGAAACAATTATGGTTTTAATCATCTTTTACCTATATATCTACTTTTATAATGATGTCAATCATCTTTTTGGTTATATATATTCTCTTTGTTGAAAAACTTCTCTTTGTTGATGATTGCTGTTAATGATTGCTGTATTAAGGGGGAGCAAACATCAATGATTAGCACTAAAGTATTAAAGAGAAAATATATTCAGAAAAAGAGGGAGAGTTAACAATGTTTGATGATGTCAAAAAGGGGAAAAATTAAAGAAAAAGAAATCATCAAAAGCAAAACCACAAATTATGAGAATTAAAGAAAAAGAAACCCATCAAAAGCAAAATTATAAATTATGAGAAATTAAAGGAAAAAGAACATATCAAAAGTAAAATTATTAATGACTTAAAATACAATGAGTAAATTGCTAAGTACAATGCAAATGAGCAACCTTTAAAATTACTTCTTTAAATATGCTCTGATATGCTTTAAAATTCTTACTTGCTCTGATACATCTTAAATTTAACATGCTCTAATATACTTTACAAATTAACTCTAGACATGTATTGGCACACTTAATTATTTTTGCTCTAATACTAAAACTAAATAATCAAATGAGAATGAGCAATTTTCAAGATACAGCTTGCTCTGATAACAAAAACAAATTTCTGCTCTAACACCAAAATCACATAATCCAATGAGCAAATTTTCAAATCTTCAAGCAAATGGGCAAACTATTTATGCATATGACCATTTGTATCACATACCAAAAGAATCAATATTCTTTTCAAGCAATGCACTAATGCATCCTTTTAAATTCATGATTCACATAAATCTTTTGTTCAAGTATTTTGTCATCATCAAAAAGGGAGAGATTGTTGCTCCTAGATTGATTTTGATGATTACAAACAGATTGAAGGGGTACAATATTTTTTATTTGAAAAAGTCTTTGTGCTCTTCAGGGGCAAAATCATAATTTTACCAAAACCCTATTTAATAGTATCATTTGGTAGAACAAAAGATTTGTGATCTATTGGCAAAAATTTTATTATTTTGGACTTGTATTTTTGAAGTTATGCATGTTTGAAATCCATGAGTCGACTCATGAGTCAGCTCATGGCACAATGAGCAGTTTGGCACGCTGAATTTTTGGCTTGGCACGGCCTGTGAGTCGACTCATGAGTCGACTCTCAAGGCATGAGTCGACTCATGAGTCGACTCCTGCAGTTTTAGGCCAAAATTTACAGAAACTTATTTTCTGGTTGCTTCAACAGAGGTCGACTCATGAGTCGACCCCTGAGGCATGAGTCGACTCATGAGTCGACCCCTGCGACGGGATTTTTCCGCAACGGCTAGTTTTTAACCCGTTTTAAGTGCTTTTAATCTCATTTAATGTGGTAAACGGCTCTTTTTTGCTAGAATATTTTTCTCTATTTCTTAAAGCTATAAAAGGATTCAAAAGGTGGGAAACAAAAAAACAAGAAGAAAGAGAAAGAGATTAAAAGAAAAAGAAGAGCATTCAAGAGAGCATTCAAAAGAGAAAGGTTTCTCAAGCCAACTTTTCAGCCCTAATCAAGAGCTCATTTAAAGCTTCAAGAAGCCATCAATCCAAGCTCACCAACTCCTCAAGCGCTCAATCAATTCTCCATCCACTTTGAGAAATCTAAAAAGGGGCTTCTTCTCTTGAGTAAAGTGTATTTAAAGTTATATTCGCTCATTAAAGGAGCTTTTCTTGTACTTATTTGTGCTATAAATTTTTTACTCTTTTTGAGTGATTATTTTTGTTTGGAGGGGTTCCAAAATAAGGGAAGGTTGATCCGAACCTAGAATCGGAGTGTATTGGGTTGGTTGTACCCAAAAATAAGTGGACTAGCTTGGGATAGCTAGTGTCAGAGCTTTGACGTTTGTATTCGGGTTGAATACAAGTTTAGTGGATTGGAAATTCCCAAGTAGGAGCTTGGGGAGTGGATGTAGGTGCAAGGTTGGCACCGAACCACTATAAATCCTTGTGTTTGTGGTGTGCATAATTGCTTCTCTTTAACTCTTCATTATTTCCTTGCATTTTGCTTTAGGCAATTAATCTTGAACTAAAGTTTTCTCCTCATTCATTAGCTATTGACAAACATCTTTCATAAGTCATTAGTTAAGCTTAAAATTTTTAGAAACCCAATTCACCCCCCCTCTTGG
>NC_026000.2:37620948-37652950 GCF_000442705.2 Elaeis guineensis | reverse complement strand
TAATTGCTGAAATCGGATTAGCTCGATTGGATCTAAATTGGTTTAAATTCTAATCAAATCAGATTGACTTGCACTCGAGCCAACTACTAGCTAAATATGGAACCCAATGGGTCACACATAAAGAGAATTGAACAGGAGTCTAATTGGATTAAATCATATTTGCAAAGTAGACATGCTAGCGCATGTTGCAAATCCTAGCTCCCTATTTCGAATTAGATTCAAAATTGATTCTAGATTGAGCTAATTAAAATCCAATTAATTCAAATCAATTTTGAGTTTGAGTTGTATCAGCCTTTGGCTTCATGTAACAAAAATTTAGAGCTAAAAAATCAGGTTCCCATGCATCAAGAATTTTTTTTACACATAGGTGCAGTCTTTGTGCGCAGAAACAGGTTTCGCATCCCATGAGATGGGACGTCCCTTTCTTGAGCTTATCTAATATTCCACAATGAAAAAAAAAATCATGATTTCTAACTTAATTTTGAGTATAAAAAATCTTCTAAAGTTAAAACTCCTTCTGATTTAATCATGAAAATTGGTTGAAGTTGGAAATTCTGCCAATCTGATCCATGCGCCTAACCAAGAGTCCAACATGTGAAGGACTCTAATCTATGTGTCATGCCTCATCTTATTTTTATATTTTTTTCTATACCATCAGCAAGTTAGAGCTTCAATTTTGGACCATTGGATGGATAAAAGTCACTGATGGGTAGTGGAAAAAAAATTACGCCATGGGAAGCTGCGCGACGCATCGGAGAAACATTGAGAAAAATATTTCGAAGAGTCTTTCTGTGCGAAGTGTCTCTCAAATTTTTTTCAGATGCTTTTCATATGTCATGAGACTTCTGATGGGTGTAGAAAATTGGTTGGGGGCATGAAAAATTTTTTGAGATGTGAGATGGCGCGTGGAGGGGGTGCGAATCATTCTCGAAGGCAACCTATCGCTAAGCATTTAAAGGGGGTGCATCGGGGAGATTTGATTCATTCAAATTTTCAATTCCACCTTTTTTTTCTGACATCCTCTCTTTATTATCTAATTAGTCTCTTCTTTATCTTATTAGGATAAGTCTAAAAATAATAAGGACAAGTCTAATTTTAGGACAAGAGCCTAGGAAGAGAATTAGGGAAGACAAGGAGAGAAGAAAGGTAGGGATAGGAAGGCTAGGAGAAGAGGAAGAGAGTCTTGAGGTCCTAATGCTCGAGAAAATTCTCAACATGAAAATTTTAGAGAAAAAATTATTCTAAGAAGTTGGTGTCCTGGTCATAGCCCTATGTGGATCACTATTGGAAGGCGAACACTTGGGCACCTGATAGAGATTCTGTTGAAATTTAGATTAAGCACTGCAGGTATTCTTCTATAGTTTGAATTTAATTTTGAATATATATTATATATGATTATTAATCATCAAGGAGATACTGATTTATGGGTTTAATAATTAAGATTTTTTAATTTAAATTTTTGAAATCTATTATGCTTCTGCAGTGCATGTCCACCCTGAAACCCTACATATGTCTGGCTATATTTTTACTTTATATAGTGGAACAATCTGTTGGAAGAGTTTCAAGTAGTATACAGTAGCTGATTCAGTATGCGAAGCAGAATATATTATGGCATCTGATACTAGAAAAGAAGCTGTTTGGTTAAAAAAATTTATCTGTGAACTTGGAGTGGCTTCCTTAGTTGAAGGTCCAATTCTACTATACTGTAACAACACTGGTGCCATCGCTCAAATCAAGAAACCTAAGTCTCATCAGAGAATCAAACATATTCTGCATCGATATCACCCTGTCCGTGAGATCATAGATTGAGATAATGTCGAGCTGCTGAAAATTGATAGAAAGAAAAACCTAACCAACCCCTTTACTAAAGCTCTCGAGACCAAAGAGTTCGATGATCACAAGTGGAAGATGGGTATAAGATACAGTCTTGATTGGTTTTAGTCTAAGTGAGAGTTGTTGAAAAATGTATCCTAAAGCAATTATCTATCTGTAGATGATTATACTCTTTATAATTTATATATAAATTATTAATGAATAAAAATTATTTTTGATAAGTTCATCATAAATACGCATCTTTCGTTGAACTCTTATGTTATAATAAAGTCCTTAGAACTATAACATAATCGATAAAGGAGGATTAATCAAATAGTTCTTAAACTTGTTCATGACCAAATGATACATTATTGATAAAGATAATAATGATTATCAAGTATAGGTCATTGTATGCTATATAGATTGATTGTCCTCTTAATCAAAGAGTATGAAGATACTGGTATGGCATATAGGTGAGATATAAGAGTACATTATTATCGAATAGTGACTCACCTGTGGAGTGCTCTGCTATCAAGGATAGCTTGCGAAGGATTTGGGTATAAGTATCCCTCCGACTTGAATCACTATGGTAACTTGCAAGCAACTCAATGTGCTTTAGTGCCAGACTACCTATACTTCTAATACAGTGATGAAAGGCTATTGAGTACAGTCAAAAACTTATGAAATCGGTGTGTGAGTCAAAATGAGATTGACCCCTCTAGATTATAGAAGTTAATGTATCACTATATTTCAATCCACTAAAATCTTGACGACAGTAATCTTTATAATTTATTATAGGATTTAAAAAAGATCAAGATACAATGTGAATGACTCATTCAGAGTTGACAGTGAAATCCTAGGTCATCTTAAGCATTAGGATCAAAAGAATGAATTATGTAGTAACCATATGCCTAGATTCTTGAATATTGCTTTGTAATTATTCGATCTATCTGGATGTTAGATATCATTGCTAGATGATTACTTTGATTAGTACAGAAAGAGTTTCTATACTACTGACTTAGTATTCAAACCTATGGAGTCATGCACAAAGTCAAACAACGTAGGAAAGAGTTGACCGAATACTTATATGTTTAATTTGAAAGTATAAGACTTAATTGAACATATAAATTAACTTAATTAAAATTAAATTTTATGTCATATGGAATTAAATACTGACTAAGTCCAGCTAGCACTGCATATGAGGTGCAGGTTTAATTTCAGAGATGAATTTAATCAAATCTATGATTCAAAAAATTATGAAAGATTAGATTAAGCCCAATTACTTTAGATCATAATTAAATTTAATTGGATTTAATTTTATTAAGATTAAATTGGGTTAATTATCTAAGTTGGACTTAGACCTAAATCCTAAATAGATTAGGATTAGCAGTCTTTCGAATTTGATTCGAATCGAATTCGAATTGAACCCAAATCTGAATCAAATTGATTTTGGTGCACTTAGCTATGCTTCCTTAGTAGTCTCTCACCTATTTGATTGATCAAGATTAAGGAGAGGGTGTTGAAAATTGGCCCCTCCCTTTGGGCATGCGGCATAAGGGAGAGAGGCGCAAGTTGGCACCTCTCCTACTTTCCTTAGGAATCCTCGTAGTTTAGAAAGTTTGGATTTGATTCAAGCTAGGATGGTCTTAATCCTAATCCATAAAGCTATTTGATTTGTTCTAGAACTTCCTGTCTATTTAAGGAGGGGTGTGGAGAAGAGAGAAATCAATCAAGCATTGATCTAGGCGTGTCCCCTTGGGCATCCCCCTCTCTTGGGCATCCTCCCTCTCTCTTAGTAGTGTAGCATGTGGACTCCTTTCTTGCTTCAAGATTAGATCTCAAAGCCCTCTTCTTCTTTCCTTCTGAAGAAATTTTCATCCCTCTCTCCTACGTTGCCTGACGTGCAAGCAAAGTAGAGGGTCTGGATATCCAGATCTCGCGAAGCAACCAGTTTCAAGAATTTTTTCAATCTTGATCTTTTTTTCACTGCATATCAAGATATATTTTTATAAATATTATGAAAAATTTTAATTCTAATCTATTCAATTTTTTTCTCCTGGCCATGCGATATGGATCGCATGTTTCCTTCAACTAGTATCAAAGCCAGGTTCCATGTCATGATTGTGTGGTTAGTTTTTTGGTTTTGTTGGATTTTTTTATCAGATTTTGAATCAAAATTTTGATGTGATTAAACTTTTTTTTGATCTAATATCTCTTGCATTTTTTTGATCTGGTTTTGACCAGATTATCATATCAAAAATAGCCCCTGAAAATAGTCTGCTAAAAATCTGTTTTAGCAAAAATTTCTGTATGAATTTTTTGTTCTAATTTACAACCTGATTATACATAAATTTAAATCTATTTTTGATAGATTTTTGTGGATGTATTTCAATTATAGAATTGATGTTTGAATCAGGTTTAGATCTGAATCTATTTGATAGTGTTTCAGATTTATTTTGAGCAACATATTTGCATATGTTTGATCATATCTTAAATCAAAATTTTTTCTGTGCAATCATACATAATTTTTGAATAGATTTTTTAGTTTTTTTTAGATCTAAAATAATGATTTATGTGATAATATAATTAAGGTTCAGATCTGAAAATATAATGTTATAGGATCATGATCTAATTGGATTAGATAAAAATCTATAATTATTTTATTCTACACATATTTTGTATATGAGATATGTAGTGTTGATTTTTTTTAATAACGAAGTACTTGGATTGAATTGATCACCATGACCGTCTGATCATAAGAGTAAGCAGGGATTAAAATCTCTCTCTTATCCCATCGATGGATTCTCTTATGACGTGTAGGGTGCCGATGTAATTATATTTCATGAAGAAGAATAGTGAATGAAAATCCTAGAATTGTTCTAATCATGAATTAGTTTAGATTAGATCTAAAAAATTTATGATTTATTCAGATTTGAAAATTAATTTTTGATGATATATGATGTATCATTTTGTATGAAAATTTTTATAAAATAATTTTACAGTTGAAATTGTTTCAATACACGATTACATATACTTAATTGAGAATTAAGATATAAAAATTAAACGATCTAGATTTGAGAATTGAAAATCTTAAGACACCTCATAAACCAAAAGAGCCATGGGTTAGCTTGAATCAGGTTATCTAACAGAATAAGACCTAGGGTTAGAAACAAATATGGACTAAATAGAGAAATAGATTAAATCTAATCAAGAGTTGAATTAAATTAGGTCAAGATTTCTCTAGATTAACCTCAATAGTTGTAGCTTAATCAAGTCTATATCTTAACCATACCAAATGGACCTGATTGTGGCTCAGTGGCCGAGTCCAAGTCTTTTGGCCGACTAAATCGAAACTAATCAATCAAGTGGTGTCTAAAATAAGTTTGGCAGTATGATCGATGATTTTTAATTAGAGGTATGCTTACCTGGCCTATATGGTGTCTAAAGTAAGCATTGGCTATCATCTCATCGATCTCACTTATCTGGCCAACTTGGTAGATTATGTTTTTGATTAGGTTACTGATTGATTCGAGTTGACACATACTATTAAGGCTAATCAGTGTGACTAATTCAGATATTCTTGAACCAGCTTGTTTCTAGTCCTACTACAATCACTTGGTGAAGTCAGTGAGAGTATTATTGAGATGCTGGTTAACCTCTTTTTCTTGATTCTAAATAAATTAATTAATTTTTTTAAATTATTAGATCTTTAAAATAAAAATGTTATGGGGATAATAGATTCACATCCTTCCATTAATATGGATGATAATGGGTCCAATAGTCTAGATAATCATTGGAGGCGACACATGCCTGGTGTTTATCTGGGTATTAGAATTATCATTCATAATATGACAATTTAGTTGTGACTCTATAATGGATGATCAAGTTAGTTGAGCCATACTCGAGCCTAATCATCTGTTAGTTAGATGCACTGAGTATGTTCATATTAATGGTTGGACTTAACCAAGATTTTAGTGGAGGCACCATACATATACTGAAGAGAGGCTTGAGGGAAATAATTACTAGAAATTATTGTTGGAATTTGAGGTTTGGGGCATGCATGTGCGTTTCAAAATTTTATTTTTAAACACCATAGTGGAATACAAGATTAAAATATTTTTAATCTAAATTATGCATGCATAAAAATATAAAATCACAAGGATCTAGTTTACGTACTGAAATTGACATATACTAAAATTCAGATTGTGATCAAATCACATACCTATTTCGTAATCCCTTTCTTCAAATCTAGATCTAGAAGAGAAGAGATTTTTTTCTAGCTATATAAGTATCTAATTTCTATGAGTATCCACTCGGGTTCAGTCTGGAGCAGTCCTCTTCAAGTTGAATTTTCTTCTCTAAAAAATTTAGCCTGTTGAATCTGAACGAAGCCTGGATCGCGATCAACACTTGATCTTCTTCTTCTCTTCTTCTTTTGCTTTTGTCTCTTTGAATTATGCTACTACCAGTAGGTGGAAACCAGCAAACAAAAGATACCCAATAGCCTTGGGCGTGGAATAAGATGGGACGTGCAAAGATGAAGGATGTTGGACGTCCAAGGGAGAAGAGAAAAGGAGGAGAAGAGAGGGCATGGGAGGTCTCCTTCATGGCATGTGGGGTACTGGTTGGATGCTCTAGGGACCTTAGGGGAGGTCCCTTTAAATAGGCATAAGGATTGAATCCTATTCAATCTTATAATACAAGTTCTATTTGTATTAGGTTTCCTAATAACTTAAGTAATTTAACTTATATTAGGAATCCTATTAGGTGCCAACTCTTGGAGCCCTTGCACCCATTACTTCACATCCTCTTTTGCACCCAAGGGATGCCCCATATGAGATCCATAAGCTCTCTAATCATGGGACACACCTAACTTGATCCAATCAAGGTGGCATCCCATAATAACTATCAAGAAATATTAATTAGGGACTCGCACCCTAATTCAATTGATCCAAAACCTTAGACACCCAACAATTGGAGTCAATGAATCTAATTCATTTAGATTATTAGTAGATAATTAAGTTTAAATTATCTTATTAAATAAGAAATCTCAACAAAAAAAAAATGAATCCAACTATGTGCTAGCAAGGTTATCTTGAACGCAATCGGATTTCTCTAATTCCAATTGACACTTCATAAGCTTAATTGCTTATTCCAGGCCTAATTTTTTATTGTGTGACCTTATAGGTTTAATTCTATCTGATTGTGAGATATACAATGATATCTATCAAAGTATTATTGAAACTCTTTTCAATGGATCGAAACAATTCCACTCTAACTCATCAAGGATTGTCGATCCAGAACAACCCTAGTAAGCTCTTACAATCCACCAGTGACACCTAGCAGTATGTAGTGGTAATCTAGTAGAACTGAAATGAACCTTTAGGTACAGTTAACGTATGATTAGTCCCTCTATCATGAGTCTCAACTAAATGGCAGGTCATGAAAAATCGTCAAACCTCAACATCAGTCATATGATGATTCGATCAGCTCAAGTCTAAATATGATTCCTATGAAAACTCTTTTCTATCAATCACATTACTGTGGCCATAAATTTTCGAACTTAATCTCTTAAATCCCATAGGACTATTCTTTTCTATCAAGATCAATAGATCCTATCTTGATGTGCACCCTACTCCTACAGTGGACCAACTATTGCCAACATCCACTATAAGGGCTCATTAAGATCCATGTTTATGTGTCAATCAAACTTCAGCAGTCTCACTATGAGCAGCAGTGCATCTTAGATCAAAAGACCAGTCACACAACTACAGCATCAAGATGATCGCTGACGATCGAGTAGAAATTCAAGTGATCTCTTATATGGTCAGGCTCAGTACTAGTTATTCTCTAACAACTACCCGCACTCGTCGTTCAGTATCTCTACACTATAGACTAGAGATCCATCTATCTCAAAGAAAGCGATCTGTGCATCAGTCTATCTGGATCGATCATTATCCTCATGATGAATCTATGATCGGAAGCATTTAAGAATTAAATACATATCTCTAATTCTCAACACCTTGAGAATATATATCGAAAGCTAATTCTATAGACGATTCAAGGACACATCACACTTGAATAAAAATTAAACTTGTCTTTTTATTGATCATATAATATATTAAGTACAAAATTATATCCTAGATTAATTAAATGTGTCAGCCATATTGGCTTCTAGGATATATATCTAACAATCTTCCACTTGCACTAAAATCAATTGGCCACAAATCTATATCTCCATCTTCTTAAGGTGGACTTTCATTTTTGGTTGGCTCAACTGCTTGTCAGTGGGTCAGCTATGTTATCCACAGATTCTACTCTTCATACCTCAACATATTTTTTTTGAGGTAGTCGTATATGATATGATACTGCGCTCAATGTGCTTCAATTTTTATGAAACCTTAGCTCCTTAGTAAGTACTATAGCTCCATTGTTGTCACAGTAAAGTGTATGGCATTCATGTCATAACCAAGTTCTGTGATGAACTTTTTGAATCAAAGCCTTCTTTGTAGCATCCGAAGTAGCGACATCTCAACCTCTATGTCTAATCCGCTATGATGGGTTGCTTGGAACTCTTTTAGCTAACTGCACCACCATTGTAAATGAACATAAATCCTGACATAGACTTTCTATCATCAGGATCAGACATGAAGTCTGAGTCAGTATACCCCTCGACTCGCAACTCAGAATCTCCTTCAAAGATTAAGAATAAATTCTTAGTCCTTCTCAAGTACTTAAGGATCTTCTTCACAGCTATCCAGTGCTCGTCATCTGGATTTTACTGATACCTGCTCTGACATCACAGTAAGGGCAATATCATGTTGAGTACATAGCATGACATACATGAGGCTCCCTATGGCCAAGACATAAGAAATTCTACTCATGTACTATATTTTCTCAGATGTGGTCGGACACATCGTCTTGAAAGATTAATACCATGCTAAGAGGTAAAAGTCTCCTTTTAGAATTTTTATGTTGAACCTTTCAGCACTTCTCTATGTACAGCTTTTGTGACAGACCTAGCATCTATTTAGGTCTATCCCTATAGACCTTTATTCCAAGAATATAGGATGCTTCTCTCAGATTTTCATGAAAATTTTTTGGACAACCATCTTTTGACCGTGGTCAACATAGAAATATCATTCTCAATGAGGAGAATATCATCCACGTATAATATGAGAAAAGTTATTGCACTCCCACTGACCCTTTTGTATACACATGGTTTCTTTTATTTTGATGAAATCAAATGATTTGATCGCTTCATCAAAATAATGATTCCAACTTCGAGAAGCTTGTTTTAATCCGTATATGGATCTTTACAGCTTGCAGACTCTATGATCACCATCACCAGACGTGAAACCATAGGCTACTCCATATAAATATCTTCCTCAAGATATCCATTCAGAAGGCAATTTTCATATCCATCTGTCGATTTCATAATCATAGTAAGCTGCAACAACAAGCAGAGTGTAGATGAATTTCAGCATGGTTACGGACAAAAAAATTTTTGATAGTCAATGCCCTCGCACTGACTATAACATTTATGTACAAACTAGCTTTATAGGTCTCTACCTTACCATCTACTTATTTTTTTTTGGTAGATCCATTTACACCCAATGGATACAATACCCTCAGGTGGATCTACTAAGGTCAATACTTGCGAGTGCATCGAGTCAATTTTTGACTTCATCACATCTAATCATTTCTCAAATCGATGTCAGACATCATCTCGTCAAAGATATTAGGATCATCACCATGACCCTTATCTCCCATAAGAATATTTTTTTACTTCTTTCGTAAGCATATCCATGTACCTTTCAAGAGATCGAAGATCCTACTAGATCTATGAGGTGGTTGAGGAACATCAACTATTGGCTTATGAATAACGGTTCCTGAGGATCTATAGCTCCTTGTTCTTTAGAGACCTTCTCTTCGAGCTCAATAATTCCCACTGCCACCATTCAGCATAAACTATTTTTTTTAAGAATATGGCATTCTGACTCACAATCACATTGTGGTCTTGTAGAAAGTAGAAGTAGTATCTCATGAATTCATTTGGATACCTATGAAATGAGCTATTACAAATCTATCCTCTAGTTTATCAGTCATCTGTCTCTTGACATAGACGAATATCTTCAATCTTAAGATAATCTAGACTCAATTTCTTATCGAATCATATCTCATACGGTGTGGTAGGAACAGACTTTGATGGAATCCTATTCAACAAGTGAATGGCGGTTAACAAGGCATGTCCCTAAAGATATAAGGGTAGATCAGTGAAGCTCATTGTGGACCTGACATATCTAATAGGATCCTGTTCTCTTTCGGATACCCCATTGAGCGAGGGTTCAGGAGGAGTCCATTGAGAGACTATGTCATTATCTTTGAGATATCTCAAAAATTTTTACTAAGATATTTTTCTCCTCGATCAGATCGAAGAATCTTAACAGATTTTTCTGTTTATTTTTTTACTTCATGTCTGAATTCTTTAAATTTTTAAAATTCAGACTTGTATTTCATCAAATACACATATCCATATCAAAACAAATCATTGATAAAGGTAATGAATAGGTATAACCATCCCTGATCTGCACATCAAATGACCTACACACATCGATGTATACTAGGATAAATAACTCAGTAGCTCTTTCTTCATATCCTACAAAGAGTAATTTGGTCTTTTTTCTTGAAGGCAAGATTCACAAACTAGATATGACTGTAGGTTAAGAGAGCCAAGGATCCCATCCTTCTCCAGTCTATTTATTATGTCCTCCCCAATATGGCTTAGTCTATGGTGCCACAAGTACTTCTGGTTAATTTCATCTCTGGGTCTCTTTTGGGCTATGGCACTCACTATTTGTTCGTTTAAGTTCACATTCGCATCAACATGTAAGTAATAAAGACTGTCAATTAAAAGACCTCGTGCAACCAATTTATTTTGTAAATAAATGGAACAAAAGTCTTTATTGAAACTAATTTCAAAATTTTTCTATGCTAGTACAGATACGAAAATTAAATTCTAACTAGCTACAGAAATATAATAACTATCTTTCAAATCTAATCTAAAATCAAATGGTAATCGAAGAGGATAAGTGCCAATGGCCTCTGCAGTAATTTTTGCTCCATTGTCGATCTGAAAGATCGTGTCACCTTCCTTCAACTTTCTACTTTCTATTAGATCCTACATTGAGGTACATATATGAGCACTCAAGTCAGAATCTAATATCCAACTAGAAGTAGAAGAAACCGTAAGGTTAGATTCAATTACAAGCATATCTTTGAAAAGTTTATCACCCTTTTTGGTCTTTAGGCTCTCCAGGTAAAGTAGACAATTTCTCCTCCAATGGCCTTCAACATCACAGTGGAAACACTTTCCCTTTGCTTCGACCTTCCTAGGAACTTTCTTCATTAGCTTGTTCTCTTTCTTCTGCTTCTTAGCAGATTTAACCTTCTTCTTCTCAGTAGACTTTTTCTTAGAAGAAGTTCATTCCATAGTGAGAACAGTACCCCTTGAACTCTTCAAGGTTCCTTCCGTAGTGTCCAACATGTTGACCAGTTCGAGTATAGTGCAATTGAGTTTGTTCATATAAAAATTTATAATAAATTAACTATATGAACTTGTAAAAGATTAAAAGATCAAATCCATCTACAATTTCTTTTGCATTTCAAGCCTGAGCTCCTCAAGCTCCTCAATATCCATGATCACTGTCATACAGTGCTCATGGACAGACTATCCTTCGTGCATCTTCAAATTAAAGAGTCTTTTGGATATCTCGAAATGTGCTTTATGGCTCTGCTCACCATACAACTCTTACAGGTGAGTGATCATAGCCCTGACAGTAGGCATATGCTCATGCTAACTTTATAACTCATTTGACATAGAAACCAGTATATAACACTTGACTCAACTGTCTTCATCCGTCCACTTCTCAAAAGCAGCCCTTTGCTCAACAGTAGGATGATTTGGTAGTATTATGGGTTTCTGATCGAGTACAAGACCTACCTTTTTTTAGGTCAGGATAATCCTGAGGTTTCTGAACCAGTCTTTATAATTTGTACCAATCAAATAATTGATTTCAAGGATGCGGACTAGAGAGTTTGAGGCTGACATTGTTAACTATAAGAGTAGAGATTCAAGTTAGACTTTTGTACTTAATTATTATATTTGCTTCTAGAGACTTTAAGATGCAAACAATGACTCTCACTAATTTTTTAGATCCCTCCACTCTCCGAGTGAGAAATGAAAACCCTAACGTGATAAAAAATTCTTAGTGGGTACTACAGTCTCACCGATACCATGCACCTCACCTAACAGTTATTGATAACATGCACACCGATGCGTAGGCAACTCTTTGTCCAATACTTCTCTAAGCATATTGCAACGATTTGATCTCTAAGTCAAATGGGCTCACCTAACAGTTATTGCCCACACTCCTTAGTTAAGCTCGACAAACCATTCACAAGCAGATGCAAGGCCGTCATTAGGTCCCTCACCTAACAATTATTGGGCCCAACCCCATTCTTACCCTGAAGCAACTCTTTACTAATAGAGTGGTTGCATTTTTCGATGCAACTGAACCACTATGACCAGCCAAAACAATCAACGTCGGTAGCACGCCCGCACATCTACAACGATAGAAAATCTATGGACTTAATATTTATGGGAAGGTTTAGATTTAGGTCTCATCTAATCAATCATCATATGATTGATCTAATTGACATGGGCTAAACCAAACCACTAAGCAACCTTATTGAAGACTCAATCTTCCAAATTGGCCAGATAAGTGGAGATCGGTGGAGGTTCCCCCGTTGCTTTCTCAGACATCAATAAATTGGTTAGATAAGCGAACGAAACCAATTAAATAACCACATCTTATTTACTTATCTTAGATACCAATAGGTCAATTGGTCCAAATAGGTTAGCTCAAGTGCATCAGGCTCAAACCATCGAGCCAAATTAGGTCTGTAGGTTAATCGATTCTATATATGGAACTCAATCGATTCAATCAACAATAATTGCATGATCATTTAACTTAATTGATCTAATCTTAATCAATACTTGACTTGATTCGATCAATTATTTAATCAAATTAGATCCATATGACTCAAATCAAAAATCTTAGATGTAATTCTATTATATGACCTAATTTTTTATTCTCCCATGACCAAAATCTTCATGCACAAATATAAATTTTAGATTCTAAAATTAAATTTTAGATCTAAATTCTTTACATGAAAGTAAGTTTTAAATCATAAAAATAATTTTCAGATTTAACATACAAACATATATCACATATATACATGTAAAATTAGATCTAAATAAAATTCAGATCTATAATATGATATTATATATCTCATATACTAATTATGGATCATATTAAAAGTAATTTTATGATCTAAATATTCAAACACATATCTCATACATGAATTATGAATAAGGTTATATAAAATTTTAGGTTTATGCATGCATCTACATATCATGTGAATATGAACTAGAAATCATTCTAAATCAAAATTCAGATCTATGTATGCTTTCACATATCAGCTATAAGTTTTAAAATTAAATTAAAAATTAAATTTTGGATTTAAAAATTCATCTCTACATCTCATGCATCAAGAAAAAATCAGATTTTAAAATTTTTTTCAAAACATATATGACAATTTCAGTAATATGAAACCCGTAACTTTGATACCACTGTTAGAATTTGAGATTTGAGCATGTATGTGTGTTTTAAAATTTTATTTTTAAATATCACAGTAGAATATAAGATTAAAATATTTTTAATCTAAATTATGCATGCATAAAAATATAAAACCATAAAGATCTAATCCACATGCTGAAATTGACATATGTTGAAATTTAGATTGTGATCAAATCGCATACCTGTTTCATAATCCCTTTCTTCAAATTGGATCTAGAAGAAAAAAAAATTTTCTAGTCACATAAGTATCCGACCTCTATGGGTATCTACTCGAGATCAACCTGGAACAATCCTCTTCAAGTTAAATTTTTTTTCCAAAAAATTCAGCCTGCTGAATCTGAATGAAACCTAGATCGCAATCAACACTTGATCTCTTTTCTTGATCTTCTTCTTCTCTTCTTCTCTTATCTTTCTCTCTTTGAATTATGTTGCTACCAGAAGGTGGAAACTAGCAAACAAAAGATACCCAACAGCCTTGGGCATGGAACAAGATGGGACGTCCAAAGATGAAGGATGTTGGATGTCCAAGGGAGAAGAGAGGGCGTGGGAGGTCTCCTTTGTGACATGTGGGGTGCTGGTTGAATGCTCTAGGGACCTTAGGGGAGTCTCCTTAAATAGGTATGAGGATTGAATCCTATTCAATCTCATAATATAAGTCCTACTTGTATTAGATTTCCTAATAACTTAAGTTATTTAACTTACATTAGGAATCCTATTAGGCGCCAACTCTTGGAGCCTTTGCATCTATTATTTTACACCCTCTTTTATACCCAAAGGATGCCTCATATGAGATCCATAAGCCCTCTAATCATGAGATATACCCAACTTGATCCAATCAAGGTGGCCCCATAATAACTATCAAAGAATATTAATTAGGGACTTGCATCCTAATTCAATTGATCTAAAACCTTAGACACCCAACAATTAGAGTCTAATGAATCTAATTTATTTAGGTTATTAGTAAGTAATTAAGTTTGAATTATCTTATCAAATAAAAATCTAAATGGAAAGAAAAATTGAGTCCAACCATGTGCTAGCAAGGTTACCTTAATCCAATCAATTTTTCTAAATCCAATTGATACTTCATAAGCTCAATTACTTATTCTAGACCTAATTCTTTTTGTGTGATCCCATAGATTCAATTCTATCTGATAGTGAGATATACAATGATCTCTATCAAAGTATCATTGAAATTTTTTTTCAATGGATCGAAATAATTTCACTCTAACTCATCAAGATTGTTGATCCAGAACAATCCTAGTAAGCTCTCACAATTCACCAGTGACACCTAGCAGTATGTAGTGACAACTCAGTAGAACCGAAATGAATCTCTAGGTGTAGTTAACGTGTGATTCAGTCCCTCTATCGTGAGTCCGACTAGATGCAGGTAATAGATAAATATCAAATCTTAACATTAGTCATATGATAGATTCGATCAGCTCAAATCCAAATGTGATTCTTATGAAAATTCTTTTCCATCAATCATACTACTATGACCACAGATTTTCAGACTTAGCCTCTCAAATCTCATAAGACTACTCTTTCTATCAAGATCGATAAATTCTATCTTAATGTGTATCCTACTCTTATAGTGGACCAACTTCGTCAATATCCACTACAAGAGTTCATTGAGATCTATGTTTATGTATCAATCAAACTTCAACAGCCTCACTATGGTAGCAGTACATCTCAGATCAAAAATCAGTCACACAACTATAGCATCGAGATGATCACTGATGATCGAGTAAAAATTCAAGTGATCTCTCATATGGTCACACTCAGTACCAGTTATTCTCAACAACTGTTGGGTTTCGGTGGGCAGTAGAAGATTAGGTTTTAAAATTTTCATTAAAAATATCTGATGCACCGAAAATCTAATGCCCAGAAACTCTTGACTATTTCAATCAAAGTATAATAAAATAAATTTGTATCAGAAGAATACCTGTAATGCTAATCTAATTTTCATGAGACTCCAAGTGTCTGTCCTCTAATGGTGATCCACACAAAAATTGAACCAAGGACAGCGCTCCTTCTTCACCTTGCTTCAAGAGTTCTAGCTCTAGAACTCAACCAGCCATCAATCGACCAAATCTTCCTCCAGACTGAGTTTGAATCTTCTGAACCATCCACTAGATTTGACCACTTTTTTCTAGATCTCTTAAACTCTTAGAGCTATTAGGATTAAGCCTATCATAAAAGAACAAGCCTTGTCCTAAAACCTAGAGTTGCTTCCAAGTGGCTTGACCTGACCCAAATGTCACCAAATGGGCTAGCAAATGAGCAAGGCATGAGACTAAATAGATCTCTAAAAAAGCTAGGATTCCACATATGCTAGCATGCTTATTGAAACCTCGATTGAATCCAAAATTTTAATCAACCTTTTTAAAAAGATTCTTAACCAATTTTATATATGTGTGATCCATTGAGTTCCACATCTAGCTAGTAGTAGGTTGGGTGCAAATTGACCTAATTTGATTAGAATTTAATCTAACTGATTTAGGTCCAATCGAGCTAACTCGATTTCAGTAATTAAACTCTTTTTAATTGGCATTCGAATTAAATTCTTTAATTTGATCAAAAATATACAAATTAAGATTGATATTTAGTAACGTATTATGACTATCCAGAAGATATAAAAATTTGATAGAAATACCAAACATGTCCTTCAGTGGCAAGTTACCATGCAATACAATCTTCGATCATCCCAGCATCCTGAATATGTTCATGAGTATGGAATCATGTCAAACTCAAACATATATTCATATCGATTCTCAATTAACGAATGATGACTCCAATGAAGAAGCATTAGAAACTCTTTCTAATCTCCTTCCTACTTTTGATCAAAAGATTTTTTCTAAGTCATTTACAAATGAGATTACACAGGATGCGATCTCTTATTACTAGGAGCGATCGATTCCATATTGACTACTCCATCTTCGTACATACTCCTACCATATCCAGAACACCCCGTACATATCTTAAAGCCATGCTTGAGTATGAACCAAAATATAAATTTATGTGCTTAAATGTCATGATGATCTCAGGTCTAAGGATCACTTGCATAACTTTCACTTAGAGAACCATCTTTAACATGCAAGTAAGGCTTTCATAAGATATTCTCTTTCATCGAGTTAATTCAGTGGACTCATTTCTCAAATGAGCACCCATATTCTTGTATTAGTGTCTCACACAAGTGGCTAGTGAGATCTACCATCCTCTCCATCGAGCATACATAAGATGTACCAGTCTATCCGAAATATTGATCTCTGACTCAATATTCCTACGATCAGAAATATTTAAGATTAGAATTTTAAGATTTTAGGTCTCACTAACATGACCCATTATATTTTTTAAAATTATTACCCTAATCTTTGGGGTTCATCATAATCTTAGTCATAATAAGAAGTAGCTAATATGATGAATCAATACCTTATTTTATTATCAAATAATAAATATCATTACATGAGTTGAAAAATTATAAAGAAAAATTTATCACAACATACTTACGATTGGTTATAGGACACTCTTCTTTTAACAACTATCTGCACTCATCGTCTAGTGTCTCTATACTATAGACTCGAGATCCATCTATCTCGAAAGAAGTGATCTATGCACCAGTCTATCTGGATCGATCACCGTCTCATGATGATCTTATGATCGAGAGTATTTAAAAATTAAATACATGTCTCTAATTTTTAATACCTTGAGAATATATATCGAAAGCTAATTTCATAGACGATTCAAGGACACATCATACTTGAATAAAAATTAAACTTACCCTTTTATCGATCATATCAGTGTATTAAGTACAAAATTATGTTCTAGATTAATTATGATATGTCAATCATATTGGCTTCTAAGACATACATCTAATAATTATTTGAAAAAATAATTAATTAAGAACCTATCCATAGATGCACATGGGTTGGTCGAGCCACACTCGGCTTATATCCAGTCTGTGTGGATTCTAGTACCCACTAACGAATCAGATTTTTCAAATTGAAGGTAGAGGCTACCAATTTGTATAAAATAGTGAGAGAATCTTTAAACTAAAGTCTAAATCTTTAGAATTAAATAATTTATATACTAATAAGCCTTATATTTTTTCAGAAATGGCTAACACTTTATCATTTGCTCGCTGTTGGACAGCGACAAGCTCATCGAATTTAACTTCGATAGCTGGTATCGCAAGTTAAAATCATTCTGGAGCATGAGAGGATCTCTATGTAATAACAGATCCTGCACCTGAGAGCCTGTAGCCAATGCATGTGGTCGGTAAGAGACACTTACAGAAGTGGCTCAATGACTGCATAACGGTATATTGTGTCATGAAGGCAACTATGAACGATGAGCTTAGTCATCAATTCGAAGATGCACAGTCTAAAAAGATTATTCAAAAGTTGAATGAGTCTTTTGACACTCCTGAGGATGTCGAAAACATAAAACCTACTGTGCTATCTTCAATACCCATATGTGAGAAGGGGCATCGATCACTATCATGTATTGTATATGATCAAGCAGATTGAGTGGCTTAGCAAACTTGACTTTTCATTGCATGAACAGTTAGGCAAGGATGCTATCCTTAACTCATTTTCTAAGTCTTATCCACTTTTTTTATCATTATAGAATGACAAAGTCTGCAGTAAACTACCATAGTTTGCTAAGATTACTGCAGCTTTTGAGAATGATCACCTGCTCCAAAAGGAGCCATGAATATGGTAGGTGGGTCTTTTGCAGGTCACCATTCCTCTAAGAAGGAAAGAAAAAGAAGGTGCAGAAGAATCATAATGGGGCTCTTAAGCCCAATTAGAGAAAGTCAAAAGTTGACAAGAGCCAGATAAAGTGCTTCTTCTGTAAAAAGTTAGATCACTGAAAAAGAAATTATCCTCAGTATCTAGCCACCTTTGACCCTAATAGGCCGAACAATAGAAAGCAGCAATCTATTCTGAATAAGATATTTATATGATAACTCTTTATAATTTTTTTATGTGTGATATTACTAACTTGATATTGAAAATTCAAAGTCCAATTAATATTTGCAATTCGAAGTAGGGACTTCAAGTTGGTAGAAAATTCAGAGATGGCGAACGGTTCCTGAATGTTAGAGATGGAAGTCTTGTTCTAGTTCTAGCTCTAGAAACTATTCAGCTTATTTTTTAGTCTAGGATTGTCATATTAGATGATTGTCATTATTTTCTTCTTTTTTTATGAATGTCATCTCTGTAGGCTATTTGGTCAAAGTTGGTTTTAATTTTTTAATAAAAAATAATTTTTATATATCATTGTGAATGTTACTACAATTATATGTAGATAATTAAAACATGACGTATACTTCTATCATAATCTATTAGCGTAATGTATACTTCTAACAAACATCCTAAAGTAGATAATGTCAGCGATGCTTATTTTTGACATTATCAGCTAGGTCATGTGAACAAAAATAGGATAAACAGATTAACTAAAGAGGAAATCCTCGACATTGATGATTGTGAATTGTTACATATGTGTGAATCCTATCCTCTTGGTAAGATTATAGAGTCACCTTTGAAAGGAAGAGGTGAGCAAGCCACTGATATTCTGAGTTTAGTGAAAGAATAGTGTCCTACAAGCCAATCGCATGGGAATGCGAAGGAACTTTTTTGTATTTTTCTTCCTACTCATTTGTATGACATGAGTTATTTTTATTCATGTGGTATTGTATTTTATCACTTGCTGCATCATATTTTTATGATTATGATAAACTCCATAGATTAGGACAATGATTTTAGGGCCATGATGAGATCATGCCAGTGAGACTAAAATTTGATAACCCCAATCTAAAATATTTTCAATCGTTGGATCATCGAGTCAGAGATCGATGATGCCGTAAGACTGGTACATCCTATGTATGCTCGATAGAGAGGATGGTTGATCTCACAATCACTTATGTGTGACACTAATATAAGGATATAGATACTCATTAGAAATGAGTTCACTAAACTGATCCATAGAAAGAACATCTGATGGAGCCTTATAGCATGTCAAAATGGTTCTCCAGTGGAGTGGTGTATGTGATCTTTTGACCTGAGATCACCATGGTATCTTGTGTACATGGATCTTTACTTTGTTTATTCTCTAGCATGCCACTTTGAGATGTGTGTGGGATATTCTGGATATGGTGAAGTATGCATGGAGGTTGTGAGTGTTAATAAGGAATCGGTACTCCTTGTAGATGAGAGAACATCCTATGTGATCTCAAAGGATGATGACTCTGAGAGTCTCTGGCCAGAGAAGGGATGTACAGTAGAAAAAGTTTCTACTAGTTTATCAATCGAGTCATCATCATCAGATCGAGATATATATGGATAGATATTTGGGTTTGACATATTTTCATACCCATGACCTTTCCGGGATGTTGTATGATCGAAGGATTGAATTGTATAGTAACTCACCATGAAGGATAATTTTGATATTTTCACTAAATTTCAAATCTTTCAGATAGTTATGATACATTGCTAAATGTCAATCTTGACTTGTGGACTCATCAGAATTAAAAGAGTTTAATTCAAGAATCAATCAGGAAGAGTCCTAGTTGATTGGGACTCTTAAGCTGATTTAATCTAATCGATTAGGATTATGTCATGAGTCTGGATCTACTGCTGGCTAGATTTGGATCTCAATGGATCACACACAATAGAATTTGTCTTATCCAATCTATTTGGATTTATTGTAAATCCAATAGGTTAATTGAATTGCTAGCACATGAATTAACCCAAGTTTCCAATTAGGTTCAGTGCAAAGATGTTTGTGCTAACCCTTGACTTGTAGCCTTGACCTAATGTGATTGGGTTTGAACCTATATTTAAATAGGTGGCTTATCTAATTTTTATGAAAAGTTTCATGTAATCAATCTCCTCCATGCCAACCACACATCAAATTAATTGGGACATCATATTTATTTTTGGCATTAAAGAAGGAGAGTCCTTCTTTCATACTCCTCTTAATTTCCTTACATGGTTCACATATCTCTTTATTTTGTGGACATCAGATGGTGCCTTGGGATGTGGGGATGCAAAGAAAGGAAGAGTCCTTCTCTAGCAAGGAACTTGAATGCCACAAAATAAATTGGATGCCACTTGTATGCGTTGAATATGGAAGAGTCCTAATTGTATTGGACTCTTGGTTTTTCATGCATTTCTTTTTCCCACGCGCCATAAGATGGTGTTCTGATTTTTCTTTGTAGAGGAAGAGTCCTTCTACCTATTAACCTCTTCTTATTTCATACCATATTGCTTTGTATTCCATGCAAAAAAATTACTTTACCGTGTATGGGATAAGGGACGCCAAGAGTTGGCATCCCATGGTGTTGTCCCTTCTTTCCTATAAAAGGGGGGCGCTACACCTAGGTTCTACATCCAATTTTGGGCTGTAGATAGGCATGAGAATGAGGAGAAAAATGGAGAAAAAATTAGGATAAAACAAGGAAAAGGGAAAAGAAAATAGAAAGAAAAAGAAGAAGAAAAAGGAAAGCATGTTATTCTTGTCCAAAAATCAATTGTTCATATGTTGAACATATAATTGATTTGTGTGTAATGATATCATTTAAGAAAAGTTCATAGAGTGATCTTAGTAGAGGTCTCAAAGACATACAAGTGATGGTGCAACCCATGCTTGCGAAGGATGATCGGCAATAAGCTTGCGAAGAAGGCTGCAGCACTATGAGAATTGGGAAGGACCCTGATCAGTCCCCTGTGGATCACCATTGGAGAGTTCTACTTTGAAATCTCATGAAGATCTCAATATTACTAGTTCATGGTCTTCGTGTTGGTATATGGCTTCAGATCTTCTCTTGTTATATATGCTTATGTTATTTAATTGCAATTGTCAAGGTGTTCCTAGGACTTTTGAGTTCCGATAGTCTAGTTTAAATATTAAACTTATTTTAATTGTTGAATATATATAAAAATATTTTAAAATTTATATTTACTCTGTCATCGAAATCTAATAGTGGTATCAGAGCCACCCTTGATTGATTCAATCAGATTTCATGTTATTATTATGATATGGATTAGATCCAGTTCAAACTATGTCAAAATTAGATTTTTTGATTGATATTTAGTTGATATTCTTGATGTATTTTTGTAAATGATAAATATTATCAATCCATGATCAAATCTTGGATATAAATTTCATGGTGTTTGAACTTATGAGATAAGTTTAAGATTAGATCCCATGATCTAATATTCGATGAAACTGAAATCCAGTGCATGTGATTGCGGAGCCTTAGAATTTACATATGGACATTGCCAAAACTTAGGGTTCTTGCATTTGATGCATTTACTTAAGATCCAAGGGCCGACCACCATGTTATTAGGCACTCACCATTGTAGATTGATCATCTTTGTTGTTGTCCAAGGTATGTGTGGAGCCAAAAAATTTTTGGTCATAAGAGAATGCATCAGACATGGATTAGAATTTTTGTCGAAGGATTCGATTAACTATAATTCATTGATTTAAAGTGTTTAAAATTAATGATTATAGATTAAATCAAATTTATAGTTCTAATTTGATTAGAAATTATATTTAATTTAGGTTGATCAAATTGTCATTGACCTAATTTGATTAGGATTTGAGTCATGATTGATCGAATCTATGCTAATCTAATTAGATTAGTGTTAACTTATGAATTTGACAACTCAACTCAAATGGATGATAAATGATTGACTTAAAATTGAACTTTGGGTCAAGAGTTGAACCCGAATCAAAAATTCTAGTTGGGTCCTATGACCATAAATTTAAAATCTACTTTGACATGTGCATGAATGATATCACAATGAGGATAATATGAGTTATTTGTTACTATATTTTATAATTATTATAAAATACATGTTAAGTGGTTATAGACTAGTGTACATCTATGTGATGGATGTATGTATGAATGCTTCCTTATTAGCTGATTATACAAATGCATATGCAAGAGTTGCAATAGGGATGGATGCCCTGATGCATTGTATTATCAGTTGTACTTTTTTTTATATGTTTCCAATCATTAATTGGGATTTTTATATGTTGATAAAAATTATAAAAAAATTATTTGAGAATAGATAAAATTATTTTTTTTATTTTCAAATAAAGATTAAGCATTCATGGTAGACTTCATAGAGATGAAGACTAGACTACCAGATATTTGGAGAGTAGAGGAGTATTAAAATTGGCCATGAGATGGTTCAATCTAGAATGCACCTAGGATTTGATCCATAAAATCATCCTATGGCTCGGATGATTTTTCTGAAGTCCATAACCATTAGTTTTTCTTTATTTTCTCTTATATGCTGGTAGTTTGAATTAAAGTTTAGATTGCATATGATGCATGAATATATGTTTAGGATGTGCATGAGACTTAAGTCCCTCGTTTAAATTATATTAAGCATAAGGGCGAAGTGTTAAAAATACTATCCATTCCTTCATGCCAAGCCAATATTATGTCAAGAACCATAGTAGGCTTGTTGTGCTATCCACAAGACTTGCTGTGGGGACTGATTTGATACTATCTTGATGCATAATAAAGCTAATGGTATTTAGCTCATACTAAGTCAATAGAGTATGTCAAAAATATAGTGAGTTTGTTGTGCTATCCACAAGGCTTGCTATAGTGATTGGTATGATATTGACTTAATGATGCTTATGGCATATTCTGGTAGTATTGCCTCGTTATGCTATCCACAAGGATAGTATTATTTAGATATGACCATATAAGAATTGAAGAAAATGACTTAACTAAAATACTATAGTTTATTATGCTATCCACAAGGTTATAAATATTTTAGAGGTAAAAGTTATGTTGAGAGTTGCATGAGATGTAATTAGTAAAGAGTTACCTACTTTTGAACTCATAAGAGCTTGTTGTGCTATCCACAAGATTTTTTATGAAGAATTGAGATCTCAACCCCACTAAGAAACTTCATGATAAGATT
Source organism: Elaeis guineensis (assembly GCF_000442705.2). NCBI lineage: Eukaryota > Viridiplantae > Streptophyta > Magnoliopsida > Arecales > Arecaceae > Elaeis > Elaeis guineensis. The sequence continues at coordinate 37,629,483 of NC_026000.2, read as the reverse complement.
TTTTATTTTCATACTTGAGGGCTATAAAATTCGTTAAAATAGTAGGAGACACAATTAGATAAAAATCTTATCTAAATTGTGCATGTCATCATGAGTAGTCCTTTTATGTTCTTATATACACATTTGTATCTTCACTATCACTGTATAGGATATTTTTATAATTGATCGAACATCATGGAATGATTGAGAAACTTGAGAATAGTTCTCATATAGGAGATAGTCTCATATTCTTCTTATTCTGATTTGATCGGAGTTGATACTATATAGAAGAAAATACCGCATATAAGATATGGCGGGGTGACAATATGACTATCAAATGTATCCTGATTAACCTAATCATGTGATGAAGCCAATATCATGGATAGTGAGTTAATCTAGGATTTAATCCTTCTAACTCTTCCAAATTTCTTCTTTAACATCTCCTAAGAGAAGAAGGTGAAGAATATCTTCACTATGGGTATCTATTATTATTACAGTAATAATGAGCATTCGAGATAAATTGCAAGAGTTATCTTGTAAGTGTGAAGCAATAGCAGGATGTAAAAGTTGCATCTACTAATAGTTGGTATATGATACAAACTAATAAATTACTGAGTATTTCAGCTTTAAAATTTTGGATATGTGATAGCTTATATAGGTTTCACTTATGTAAAATGTTGCTGGACCTATAAAGCTAAAGTAAGGTAACTACTTACCTTTTTGGCACTGATGGATAGTCCATTCATGCTAAGATTGTAGGAACCTACTTATTTAGAAATTAGTAGACCATTGTAATATGTCTAAATTTATGAAAAATATTATTTCAAATTCTTTGCTATTATAGCATGATTTAAAATTAATGTAAAGAGTAAAAGTTACTCTCCTTCGGATAAATTTTAAGGCTATAGTCTTATGTTTCTATCACTTAATGACATTATTCTTCATGTTGATGAGAACAAGAAATGAATATGTGATGGTCACATATCTCTGGTATTGCCAACTTGGTCATTTTTGTGAGCCAAAGAATACAAGTAATACAAAGAAGAGTTCTTTATTTATATAATTTTGAATCATATAAAACTTGTAAATCTTGTCTCATGGATAAAATGATCAAGATCTCATTTATTGGACATGAGAAAGGGTGAGCAAGGTATTAGGTCTTGAACATATGGATGTTCGAAGACTAATAATATTTTGACCCAAAGATGGACACTTCATATAAGATATGGTGTGATTCTCTAATATGCTTCACAAATTTTGATTCTATTCTGGGGATATATCCTAAAAATTACCTATATGTAATATATTTTTAGATCTATATAGATATGAAAAAGGTAAAGATGAAGGTTGCCCAACTTATGTGAAAAGAGTTGATGTACATAAATTTATGCTAGAACAGGTTTATATATATATTATTAGGTTATCCTAAAGAGTAGTATGTGATACTATATCTACCACCCTACTGGATAAAAAATATTTTGTCAGTAAGAATGCATCTTTTAGAAAAAAAAATTTCTAAGAAGAGGTCAGTAGGAGGATAATTGAACTTGAGAAGTTCAAGACCTATGAACTATACCATAATAACCTGTGGAGTATCTACAAGTTGATCCTCAACCAGATGTGCTCATTGATGAAGCATAATCATAAAATATACCTCCTCATCGAAGATCAATCCGAGTGCATAATGTACCACTCAAATATGGATTTGTCATTGAGAATGACTATACACCATACATCATTGAGAATGATATTTTTTTGACCTATTTGAAAATCGTCATGAGTAGAGACTCTGACAGATGGCTTAAAATCATGATATCTGAATTGAACTTCCTATACATCAACCAAGTATGGACTATAGTTGAAGCACCTATGGGGATGACCCAATAGGTTACTAACAGGAATGTCAATCTAGATTATTGCTTGCTATAGCCACACACTATCTAAAGAGTTTATCTCTAGTGGGAGGGCCAGTCCATTTATGGATGATAGCAGGTATTGAGGAGTCGATACTTCTATTTTTGATGAGATAGTCAAAATATTTAACTTTATCAAAATATGGATGAACTGTGTATATGCAAGAAGATAAGTGAGAGTCTCACTAACTTCTTGGCAAATATATGTGAAAAACATATAGCATATTGGGAAGGTAGTTTTGATATTGCACTCGATCAATGACATGCTTATCACAAAAATTTTCATGAAAAAAGACTTGGGTTAAGCATCCAATATACTAGGCATCTATAGTGATAGATGTAAGTGAATGCTGGGCTTGTCCCAGTCTAGATAGATGAATTTTATGTTGAAGAAATTCAACATGAATGGGTATGAAAGAGTTTACTTACTCATGTACCTAGCCTGATGTGGATCATGTCTTGTGCATAATCATTGATTTCAGACAAATCCATGATAGGATCGTTTGAAAATTGTGAAAAGCATTCTCAAAGTACTTAAGAAGTACTAGAAGAGCAATGAATTAGAAGAGTTTCAAACAGCAAACTATGTTTGACATAATTAAATGCTATTAGTAAAGATTGCTAAGAAAAAATTGCCTGATGAAAAGTTCATCACTGTGTGGGTATAGTCTCACCAGGAGCCCACGCACATACTAGGCACTTTCACCTCATTCATGATTTGATCATAAAATAAATTCATATAAAAATAGTATAATAGCACCAGTTTACTAAGCCTTACACAGCAGCAATGTGTTGCCACCCTGATTGTATGGGCATCAGGTATAGGGCGATTGGCTTCAGTGCAAGTGGAAGATTGAAAGAATAGTACCCTACAAACCAATCATATGGGATGCGAAAGGATTTTTTATATTTTTCTTCCTACTTATTTGCATGACATTAATTATTTTTATTCATGAGGTATTGTGTTTTATCATTTGTTGCATCATATTTTTATGATTATGATAAACTTCATAGATTAGGGCAATGATTTTAGGACCATGATGAAATTATGCCAATAAAATCTAAAATTTTGATAGCCCCAATCTAAAATATTCTCAGTTATTGGATCATCAAGTCGGAGATCGATAATACAGGTAAGACTGGTACATCCTATGTATGGTTGATGGAGAAGTGGTTGATCTCATAATCATTTATATGGTGACACTAATACAAGGATGTAAATGCTTATTAGAGAATGAGTTCACTGAACTGATCCACAGGAAGAATATCTAATAGAGCCTTACAGCATGTCGACAGATGGTTCTCCAATGGAAGTGGTGCATGTGATCCTTTGACCTGAGATCACCATGGTACCTTATGATATGGACCCTTACTTTGGTTTATTTCCTAGCATGCTACTTTGAGATGTGTTGGGTTATTTTAGATATGATGAAGTATGCATGAAGGTTGTGAGTGGTCAATAAGAAATCAATCACTCTTTGTAGAAGGAGAGAACATCCTATGTGATCTCATAGGATGATGACTCTAAGAGTCTCTGACCAGAGCAGGGATGTATAGTAGAAAAAATTTCTACTGATTCATCTATCGAGTCATCATCATCAGATTGAAATACATATGGATAGGTATTTGGATTTGACATATTTTCATACCCATGATCTTTTCAAGATGTTGTGTGATCGAAGGATTAAATTGCATGGTAACTCACCATGAAAGAATAATTTTGATATTTTCATCAAATTTTAAATCTTTCGGATAGTCATGACATATTCTAGATGTCAATCTTGACTTGTAAATTTATCAGAATTAAAAGAGTTTAATTTGAAAATCAATTAGGAAGAGTCCTAGTTGATTGGGACTCTTGAGCTGACCTAATATAATCGGATTAGGATTATGTCATGAGTCTGAATCCACTGCTGGCTAAATTTGGAACCCAATAGGTCACACATAATAGGAATTTGATTTTGGTCTAATCTATTTAGATTTATTATAAATCTAATGGGTTAATTGAATTGCTAGCACATGAATTAACTCAAATTTTCAATTGGGTTCAGTACAAAGGTGTTTGTACTAACCCTTGACTTGTAGACTTGATCTAATGTGATTGAGTTTGAACCTATATTTAACTAGATGGCTTATCTGAGTTTTATGGAAGAGTTCCATATGAATCAACCTCCTCCACGCCAAGCCACACGCCAAATTAATTGGGATGCCACATTTATTTTTGGCGTTAAAGAAGGAGAGTCCTTTCATACTCCTCTTAATTTTCTTACATGGTTCCACTCGTCCCTTTGTTTTGTGTGACATCAGATGGTGCCTTGGGATGTGGGATCCAGAAGAGAAGGAAGAGTCCTTCTCTGACAGGAAACTTGAACATCACAAAATAAATTGGATGCCACTTGTATGCGTTGAATATGGAAGAGTCCTAATTGTATTGGACTCTTGGTTTTTCATGCATTTCTTTTTCCCACGTGCCATAAGATGGCATTCTAATTTTTTTTTGTAGAGGAAGAGTCCTTCTACTTGTTAACCTCATCTTATTCCATACCATATTGCTTTGTATTCCATGCAAAAATAAATTATTTTACCATGTATGGGATAAGGGACGCCAAGAGTTAGCATCCCATGGTGTCGCCCCTTCTTTCCTATAAAAGGGGGGTGCTACACCCAGGTTCTACATCTAATTTTGGGCTGTAGATAGGCATGAGAATGAGAAAAAAAGATAAAAAAAATTGGGATAAAGACAAGAAAAAGGGAGAAAGAAAATACAAAGGAAAGAGAAGGAAAAAAGAAAATATGTGATGCTTATCCAAAAATCAGATTATATATAATCTGATTTATATGTGGTGAGATTATTTGAGGAAAGTTCTTAGAGTGATCCTAGTAGAGGTCTCAAAGGCATACAAGTGATGATGCAACCCATTCTTATGAAGGACGATCGGCAATAAGCTTACGAAGAAGGCTGTAGCACCATGATGAATTAGGAAGGGCCCTGATCAGTCCCATGTGGATCACCGTTGGAGGGCTTCTACTTTGGAGTCTCATGGAGATCTCAAGATTATTAATTCATGGTCTTCATATTGGTATATAGCTTCTGATCTTCTCTTGTTATATATACTTATGTTATTTGATTGCAATCATCAAGGTGTTCCTAAGACTTTTAAGTTCTGATAATCTAGTTTAAATGTTAAACTTGTTTTCAATTGTTGAATGTATGCAAAATTTTTTGAAATTTATATTCCGCTACATCACTGGAACTCAACATCTAGTACATAACGATATATGTGGACCCATGAGCACAAGTGCTAAGGATAGATTCAACTACTTCATTACTTTTACTGACGACCTATCGAGGTATAGATATGTCTATCTTATAAAACATAAATTCAAATCATTTAAAATGTTCAAACCATTCTATAGTAAAGTAAAAAAATAAACTGAAAAAAATAATAAAACTCTTCGATCAGATCGAGGAGGAGAATACCTTACCAGTGAATTTTTGATATATCTAGAGGAGAATTGGATTCTCTCTCAATGGACTCCTCCAGGGACACTACAACATAACGGGGTGTCAAAAAAGAGGAATCGAATACTGTTAGACATGATTCGATCCATGATGGACTTTGCCACTTTGCCAATCTCCTTCTAGGGATACATTTTAGAAATTGCTTGCTATATACTGAACAAGGTTCCAAGCAAGTCGGTCAATAAAACTCTATATGAGATATAGATAGGGCGTAAGCCAATACTCTCACACCTTAAGGTTTGGGAATGTCTAGCTTATGTTAAATATTTGAAGACAGATAAGCTTAAACCCAGATCCGATAAGCATTTATTTGTAGGATACCTAAAGAAAATAAAAGAGTACCATTTCTACCTCACTGAAGAACAAAAGGTATTCATCAGCAATAGAGTATTCTTTTTAGAAAGAGAGTTTCTTAGAGAAAGAACTGATGCTATTAAGATCGAATTTGGTAAAGTTCGTGAGGTAGAAAATCAGACACCTTAGAGTAGAAATATAGAATCAGATTTGATTGGAGAATCAAATTCAGAGCCTGTTATAGAGGCACGATTAAGGAGATCCAGTAAAGTATCGCATCAACCAGACAAATACTATAATTTTTTATCTGGAATGATAATCCTATCGAACTAGATAAGAATGATGAGGATCTGATTATCTATATAGATGCCATGCAAAGGCTCGACTTTGAGAAATGACTAAATACCATGAAATCTGAAATAGAGTCTATGGAGATTAATGGTGTATGGATACTTATTGATCCATCTGAAAAGATTAAACCCATAAGGTATAAATAGATCTTCAAAAAAAAAGAGTGGATGGAAAGGTAGAGACCTATAAAGCCGTCTAGTTGCTCAGGGATATCATCAATATTATGGTATTGACTATGATGAGATATTTTTTCCTGTGACAATGCTCAAGTTCATTCAGATTATGCTTGTTATAGTGGCACACCTAGATTATGAGATCTAGTAAATAGATGTCAAAATTATTTTCCTTAATAGAGAGTTAGAAAAAGAGGTGTATATGATACAACTTAAAGGGTTCACATCCACAAACGAATCTAAAGTATGCAAGCTAAATAGGTCCATTTATGGACTATAGCAAGCTTCTCAGAGTTGGAACATGCATTTTGATAAGATCTCCAAGACGTATGGCTTCATTAAGAATGGAGAGAAGCCCTACATCTATAAACGGGCTAATGATTTTGTAGATATTTTTCTTGTATTGTATGTAGATGACATACTCTTAAAAGAAAAAGACATCCTTGCTTTACATAGTGTAAAGCTGTGGCTATCATCACAGTTCTCCATAAAAGATTTAGGATAAGCATTCTATAATCTAGAGATAAAGATCTATAAAGAGAGAGATCTAAAAGGTTGCTTGGATTATCCTCATCCACGTACATCAATACCGTACTAAAATGGTTCAGCATGAAAAATTTTAAGAAATACTATTTGCTAATAGACCAAGGAATTACTCTCTCTAAAAAAAATTATCCGACAACTCCTCAAGAGAGAGAGCATATGAGTAGAATCCCATATGTCTCGATAGTGAGTAGGTATCAGTCTGATATGGATGAGAATCATTAAAAAATTGTAAAGACAATCCTTAAGTATTTGAGAAATACTAAGGACCAATGATTAATCTATGAAGATACTGACTTTAAACTTATGGGATATACTAATTTCAATTTTCAATTAGATTATGATGACAGCAAGAGTGTGTCTAGCTATATTTTCACTTTCTATAGTGGAGCGATCTATTAGAAGAGTTTCAAGTAGTACACAATAGCTAATTCAGTATGCGAAGCATAATATATTGCAGCATCCAATGCTGCAAAAAAAGCTATTTGGTTGATTAAGTTCATCTGCGAACTTGGAGTGTTTTCCTCAGTTGAAGGTCCAGTTCTACTGTATTATGATAGCACTAATGCCATCGCTCAAGTTAAGGAACCCAAGTCCTATTAGAGAACCAAACATATTCTGCATCGATATCACCTTGTCCATGAGATCATAGACCAAGATGACATCGAGCTGCTGAAGATTGATAGAAGAAAAAATCTAGCCGACCTCTTCACTAAAGCTCATGGGACTAAAGAGTTTGATGATCACAAGTGGAAGATGGGTATAAGACACAATCTTGATTGGCTTTGGTCCAAGTGAGAGTTGTTGAAAAATATATTCTCAAATTAATTGTCTATCTATAGATGATTATATTCTTTATAACTTATATATAAATTATTAATGAATAACAATTATTTTTGGTAAGTTCATCATAAATATGCATCTTCTTTTGAACTCTTGTGTTATAATAAAGTATTTAGAACTATAATATAATTGATAAAAGAAGATTTATCGAATAGTTTTTAAACTTGTTCTGTGGAGAATTGTGTCTCAAAGTCAATCATCAGTCTGGTGATAGTTGTACTCATATTTGTACATTGTATATGAATTTTTATTAATAAAAATTTTTTATTTTTTCATCACATTTTGTTCATCTTCTTTGAACTCTTGTATTGTGATGAAGTCCTTAGGACTATGTTAATCGATAAAGGAGGATTTATCATTCAGTCTTCAAAATATGTTCGCGGCCAAATGATATACTGTTAATAGGATATAGCAATATTAAGTATAGGTCATTGTATGCCATATGTGTTGGTTATTGTCATGCCCCCGACCCGAGATTTGAATTGAGGGTCATGGCAACCGCCGCATACTCATAGAAAACTTTTTCCATAAGCATGCAAGGCATCTCATCATGATATCTTACACATAAAGTTAAATCATTTTTTTAAATTTTTAACAAATCAAACCTTAGTTCAAATAACAATCAAAACTCAGTGTCCAAAAAAAAAAATAATTGTCTAACAAAGTCAACACTAAAGAAAATAAAAGTCTTGAATCAATTCTGAGAAAATCCTAAATCAATGAGCTAACTCCATCTCTAATCACTCTCCCAACCGAAATCCCGCATCACGTTAATTTTCTGGATCTGTAAGAAAAACATAAAACTCATCATGAGCTAAATAGCCCAGTAAGCAGTGTATACCTTTAATTGAATAAATCAGGCAAATAATACTATGCATATCGATTTACTAATAATAACAAAATCAATATGTAATTT
>NC_026000.2:37599118-37620848 GCF_000442705.2 Elaeis guineensis | reverse complement strand
CCGAGATTTGAATCGAGGGTCATGGCAACCGCCGCATACTCATAAATACTTTTCCATAAGCATGCAAGGCATCTCATCATGATATCTTACACATAAAGTTAAATCATTTTTTTAAATTTTTAACAAATCAAACCTTAGTTCAAATAACAAATCAAAACTCAGTGTCCAAAAAAAAAAAATAATTGTCTAACAAAGTCAACACTAAAGAAAATAAAAGTCTTGAATCAATTCTGAGAAAATCCTAAATCAATGAGCTAACTCCATCTCTAATCACTCTCCCAACCGAAATCCCGCATCACGTTAATTTTCTGGATCTGTAAGAAAACATAAAACTCATCATGAGCTAAATAGCCCAGTAAGCAGTGTATACCTTTATTGAATAAATCAGGCAAATAATACTATGCATATCGATTTACTAATAATAACAAAATCAATATGTAATTTCATGAAATCATCATACTATCAATCATATATAAAATTCAATTCATCATAATTTCAAATTTTGCTTTCCATCTTAAATTCATCAATTTCTTAAGTTCTTCTTACCAACCATGACTATGACCACATTATCCCTGTGGCAGGGTCATAATACCGCGTATCTGCTTGCGGTGGGCAGCGAATCATCTGGCAGTCAAGTCCTTTGGAACCGCTGGTCTCGCTGGTGGTTTGTCGCTGGTCTCTTTGGCGACATGTCGCTGGTCTCGCTGACGACATAAACCCTCAGGACAGTCAATTGCCAACGTATATGCCCCCATTGGTAGGGTCCTTAACACAGTCAGGTTGTCAATTTCATATTATCTTCCAATTCATATATTATTTTTAAAAATAATATAAATAAATGATATTCGAGTCAAATCAATCATATCATTCTTTGTGATCATACATCATCATAATAATTATTCAACAAATAACTTCAATCATTAATAATTTCTACAATTAACTTTAATCATAAATAATTTCAATAATTATTTTAATAAATAATTTCAATCACAAACATGCATAAATTTATTTAATTCAAAATTTATAATTGATTAGATAAATTCAATAAAAGTAAACACTACTTACCTCAAAAGAAAATCCAAACTAGAAATTCTAGAGATCTCGAAAATCCTTCTCTGAACCTGATACATCAAATATCATATTTTTAATCAAAATTTTCTCGAATTAAAAATGATTAAAATTTATTAAAATCTAATGTCCCCATATAGATCAACTTGACGACAGCATCCAGGATTTTCGGACTAATCCATGGAAACCCTACTTATATTTCTTTTAATTATTATTATTATATTATTATTATTATTTATTATATATATATATTTTTTAATTCCATAAATCTTAAAAAATTTAAGAGAGAGAAAGTAGAGAGAAAGTTTCTCTCTCCCTTTTCTTTTCTCTCTCTTTTTTTTTCCTTTTTCTTTTCTTCTTTTTCTTCTTTTTCTTCTTTTTCTTCTTTTTCTTCTATTTTCTTCTCGGGCTCCTTCCAGGCCGGAACAGGGGACGGCAGGGCCCTTCCTTGGTCGGGCCGTTCAGGCCACGACCGCCTCGGTGGAGGTCGGTGGCAGAGGGGGCCACTCCCCCAGTTACGGAGAGGCATGGCCGCGGTCGATTGCGATCGTCGGTGCCGGAAAATTCAAGAGAAAAGAGGCCAAAATAGGGGTCTCTTTTCCGACCAAGAATCGGCGACACCCGTCGCCCGCAGTCGCACACAAAGGCACGGGAAGAAGGAGAAGGAGGAGAGGAAGAGAAGAAGAACTCACTTCAGCCTCTGGTGACCCCACCGGCGAGCAATCACGGCGAGAACAAAACGGGTGTCCGGGCTCCAAATCAGGAAGTCAGGGAGAAGGAGAGGGGAAGAGGGCCGATGATCAATTTCTAAAGAAGGGGGGGTCTTTTTATAGAGAGCCCTAGGTCTCCGAGAGGTCCTAGGACTCCCGATTCACCCCGGTCTCGTCGGAGAAGAAGACTCCCATCGGGAGTCTTCTTCTCGATTTTTCCCCTGTTTTCATTTTTTTTTCCTGGGCTTGGGTCTTGCTAGATGGGCTTGGGCTATAACATTCTTCACCCCTAAAAAAAATTTCATCCTCAAAATTTTTCATACCTGTGGTCTCGAAGAGCTGGGGATATTTTTGCTTCATTTCTTCCTCTAGCTCCCAAGTAGCTTCTCTTTCCAAATGTCGACTCCACTGTACCTTGACATAAAGAATGTTGCGACGTCTCAGCACCTGTTCTTTACGGTCCACGATCTGTATCGGATATTCTTCATATGATAGATCTTTTCTGGCTTGCACTGGTTCAAGTTCCACGATGTGACTTGGGTCTGGTAAATATTTCTTTAACATTGAAACATAAAAAATATTATGTACTCCTGCAAGTGAAGGTGGTAAGGCAAGTCTATAAGCCACCTCACCAATTCTTTCCAAAATTTCAAACGGACCCATATATCTAGGATTCAATTTGCCACGAATGTCAAATCTTGAGATTCCTTTTGAAGGAGATACTTTGAGAAATACATGGTCACCGACTTGAAATTCTAATTTTCATCTCCTGTTATCTGCATTACTTTTCTGTCTGCTTTGTGCTACCCGAAGTCGTTCTTTAATTAATTGAATCTTCTCGACTGCTTGTTGAACAAGTTCGGGACCCAATATTCTCCGCTCACCAACATCATCCCAGTGAATCAGTGATCGACATCTTCTACCATATAAAGCTTCATAAGGTGCCATACCAATGCTAGTCTGATAACTGTTATTGTAAGCGAACTCAATCAAAGGTAGATGCTCATCCCATGAACTTTTGATATCCAAAATACAGGTTCTCAACATATCTTCTAAGATCTGAATAGTTCTCTCTGACTGACCATTAGTCTGTGGATGAAAAGCTGTACTGAAGTTTAATTTTGTTCCTAATGCCTTGTGTAAGCTCTTCCAAAACTGTGATACAAATCTGGTGTCTCGATCCGATACGATGGTCACTGAAATTTCATGTAGCCTTACAATTTTTTTCATATATAACTTTGCTAGTCTTTCCAAAGTAAATCCAACTCTAATTGGTAGAAAGTATGCAGACTTTGTCAATCGATCCACAATCACCCAGGCTGCATCATTTTTACTGGAAGTCTTCGGTAGTCCAGTTACAAAATCCATAGTGATATGTTCCCACTTCCATACTGGAATGTCAAGAGGTTGAAGTAGTCCCGTAGGTCTCTGATGTTCAGTTTTAACTTGTTGACACACCAAACATTGAGCCATGAATTGAGCGATCTCTCTCTTCATATTATTCCACCAGTATATTTTCTTTAAGTCTCTATACATCTTAGTACCTCCCGGATGAACTGTATAACCGGTCTGATGTGCTGACTAAAGTATTTTATGCTTGAGTACTGAATCATTGGGTACGCAAATTTTATTTTCGAACCTCAACGAACCATCATCATGTATCTTAAATTCAGATTGAACACCAGCTTCCACCGAATTCCTTATTTTCATTAGTTGTGGGTCATCATTCTGGCCAACTGTAATTCTTTCAATGAGTGTTGGCTGAACCCTCATGTTGGCTAATCGTACTGTTGAGTCATATATTTGGATGTCTAATTCTAATTTTCTTATATCCTCCAATAATTGACTTTGATGTGTGATTAAAACTGCCAAATTTCTCATAGATTTTCTACTAAGGGCATCAGCAACAACATTAGCTTTTTCGGGATGATAATGGATTGTTAAATCATAATCTTTCAACAGTTCTAACCACCTTCTCTGTCTCATGTTTAATTCTTTCTGTGTAAAAATATACTTCAAACTCTTATGGTCAGTAAATACTTCACACTGCGCACCGTATAAGTGATGTCTCCAAATTTTTAGGGCAAAAATCACTACAGCTAATTCCAAATCATGTGTCGGATAATTCTGTTCATATGATTTCAATTGCCTTGAGGCGTAGGTCACTACCTTACCATGTTGCATCAATACACAGCCGAGTCCCTTTTTAGATGCATCACTATATATTGTGAATCCTTCATCTCCTGTTGGTATAGTAAGGATAGGGGCTGAAACTAATCGTTATTTTAACTCTTGAAAACTCTGTTCACAATCTTCGGTCCACTCGAATTTAACCCCTTTTTGAGTAAGACGAGTCAAAGGTGTAGCTATGCGGGAGAATCCTTCTACAAATCATCTGTAATATCCTGCCATTCCCAGAAAACTTTGAATCTCAGAAATATTTGTAGGTCGATTCCACTGCATCACAGCTTCCACTTTTACTGGATCCACAGAAATTTCATCTTTAGATACGATGTGTCCTAAAAAAACTATTTTGTCCAACCAAAATTCATACTTCTTAAATTTGACATAAAGCTTTTATTTCCTCAATATTTGTAGTACACACCATAAATATTCTTCATGCTCCAATTTGCTTCTTGAATATATCAAGATATCGTCAATAAATACGACAATAAACTTATCAAGATAGGATCTGAATATTCTATTCATTAAATCCATAAAGGCTGCTGGAGCATTGGTTAACCCAAAAGGCATTACTAGAAATTCATAATGTCCATAACGAGTTTTAAATGCAATCTTTGGTATGTCCTCTATTTTGATTTTTAACTAATGATATCCTGAATGCAGATCAATTTTAGAAAAGACTTGTGCACCTTGCAGCTGATCAAACAAATCATCGATTCGAGGTAGAGGTTACTTATTTCTGATAGTATTCTTATTCAACTCTCTATAGTCGATACAAAGTCTCATACTACCATCCTTCTTCTTCACAAATAAGACTGGAGCTCTCCAAGGAGATACACTAAGCCTTATAAAATCTTTATCCAATAAATCCTGTAATTGATCTTTTAACTCCTTCAACTCCATAGGGGCCATTTTGTAAGGAGCTTTAGAAATCAGACTGGTATTGGGTGCCAACTCAATGGTAAATTCAATTTCTCTGTCTGGTGGTAGTCCGGTTAAATCATCAATGAATACATCCGAAAATTTATTTACGATAGAAATATCCTGTAACTTCAATTCATCATCTTCTTTATTCTTTATTGATACTAGGTAACCTCTACATCCCTTTCTTAGCATCTATCTAGCTTGCACAAATAAAATAATACGTAGAGGGGTGGTTCCTGTACTTCCATCAAAACTGAATGTTAATTCTTTCGATATGTGAAAGTTCACTCTCTTTCCATGACAATCTACAGAGGCATGATAAGTAGCCAGCCAATCCATTCCTAGAATGACATTGAAATCATGCATATCCAGGACCATCAAATCTGTCGGTAATTCTCTTTCTCCTATTCTGATACTACATGATTTGCACACACTTTCGGTACTCAGAATACCACCTACTGGTGTCTCAACATATAATTTAATTTTCATAGGTTCACATACTATATCATGTTGTCTAATAAAAGTAATGGATATAAAGGAGTGTGTAGCACCAGAATCAAACAAAACTGAAGTATGAATACCAGATACAGGAATGATACCTGTCACCACAGCATTGGAGGCCTGAGCATCCTGTTGTGTGAGTGCATAGATCCTTCCTTGAGTTTTCAGCCTTTGACCTCCGTCCTTTGTTTGTGTGGGTCTATTTTCATCCATCTGGGGACAATCTGCAATCTTGTGTCCTTTCTGTCCATATCTAAAATACGAACCAGTATTTCATGGGCAATTAGAAGACTCATGCTCTCTTCGGCCACATCTCGAACATCTAGCTGCCTCATTCTCACGATTCTTATCAATTGCTGGCTTCTTTGCTGGACCCTTATTGTTCTGATTTCATCCTTGAGTTCCACCAAACCTATTTCTCTTCTTCTGATTCTGTTCTCGCTCCGCATGTACTTCATTAACTTCTCTCTCAATTATTAGAGCTTTATTTATAACTGAGGCATAGGTAGTTAGCTCATAGGGTACAACTTATTTTTTGATTTCTGTCTTCAGTACCATTTCAAATTTGTGTACTCTGTCTTGCTTAATCTCAACTAATCTTGGAACAAACTTGGCTAACTCCATGAATTTAGCTTCATATTCTGCAACGGATCTATTCTCCTATTTCAAATGAATGAACTCCTGCTCTTTCTGTATTCTGACACTTCGGGGAAAGTACTTGTCAAAGAATTTATCTCAAAATTTCTTCCAAGTGAGTGGTATCCTATCGTGCTCATATTTTTGTTCCAGTATATGCCACCAGTTGTATGCCTCGCCTTGTAACAGATATGTTGTAAAGTGGATCTTCTCTTCATCGTGGCATTCTTGCACGGCGAATGCCTTCTTCATTTCCATAATCCAGTTATCTGCTTTCAGTGGCTCAATGGTCCCTTTGAAGGCTGGAGGGGCTAGCTTCTTAAATTCGACGATATTGTTTCTCTGCATCGGATGTTCTCCATGTCCAAGTATCGGTGGAAAATGCTGACGTGGCTGTGCATGTTGTTGTTGAAGTAACTGTTGCTGTGTTTGAACTACTCCGATCAGAGTTTGCATTAGTTGAGTCATGTTCGGCTCCTCCTGTACTGTCGGAGTATTTTCGGTAGGATCAAGGATTCCCTCCTATTGAGTTGTGCCGCTATTTAATTGAGGAGTGTTATCGCCAAGTGGATTTGATGTCCCTCCTACCACTCCTTGAGTATTCTTCGTTCGTCGTGGAGGCATATTGACCTATGATAAATTTGAGATAATAACTTATCCTTAATAAGGTTATAAACTTACTTGAGACAGGTCAGATCATAATCATCATAACTAACCTTTCAATTTCCTAATATCTACCCATCACTCGCTCACTCTATTCTACATGTCTTTATCTATCTACTTATACTCTGATACCATATTAATTGTCACGCCCCCGACCCGAGATTTGAATCAAGGGTCATGACAACCACCGCATACTCATAGAAAACTTTTTCCATAAGCATGCAAGGCATCTCATCATGATATCTTACACATAAAGTTAAATTATTTTTTTTAATTTTTAACAAATCAAACCTTAGTTCAAATAATAAATCAAAACTCAGTGTCCAAAAAAAAAATAATTATCTGATAAAGTCAACACTAAAGAAAATAAAAGTCTTGAATCAATTCTGAGAAAATCCTAAATCAATGAGCTAACTCCATCTCTAATCCTCTCCCAACCGAAATCCCGCATCACGTTAATTTTTTGGATCTGTAAGAAAAACATAAAACTCATCATGAGCTAAATAGCCCTGTAAGCAGTGTATACCTTTAACTGAATAAATCAGGCAAATAATACTATACATATCAATTTACTAATAATAACAAAATCAATATGTAATTTCATGAAATCATATTCATACTATCAATCATATATAAAATTCAATTCATCATAATTTCAAATTTTACTTTCCATCTTAAATTCATCAATTTCTTAAGTTCTTCTTACCAACTATGACTAATGACCACATTATCCCTGTGGCAGGGTCATCATACCGCGTATCTGCTTGCGGTGGGCAGCGAATCATCTGGCAGTCAAGTCCTTTGGAACCGCTGGTCTCACTGGTAGTTTGTCGCAGGTCTCTCTGGCGACATGTCGTTGGTCTCGCTGACGATATAAACCCTCAGGACAGTCAATTATCAACGTATATGCCCCCATTGGCGGGGTCCTTAACACAGTCAGGTTGTCAATTTCATATTATCTTTCAATTCATATATTATTTTCAAAAATAATATAAATAAATGATATTCAAGTCAAATCAATCATATCATTCTTTGTGATCATACATCATCATAATAATTATTCAATAAATAACTTCAATCATAAATAATTTCTATAATTAACTTTAATCATAAATAATTTCAATAATTATTTCAATAAATAATTTCAATCTCAAGCATGTATAAATTTATTTAATTCAAAATTTATAATTTATCAGATAAATTCAATAAAAGTAAACACTACTTATCTCAAAAGAAAATCCAAACTAAGAATTCTAGAAATCTCGAAAATCCTTCTCTGAATCTGATACGTCAAATATCATATTTTTAATCAAAATTTTATCGAATTAAAAATGATTAAAATTTATTAAAATATAATGTCCCCACATGGATCAACTTGACGACAGCATCCAAGATTTTCGGACTAATCCATGGAAACCCTACTTATATTTCTTTTAATTATTATTATTATATTATTATTATTATTTATTATATATATATATATATTTTAATTCCATAAATCCTAAAAAATCTAAGAGAGAGAAAGTAGAGAGAGAAAGTTTCTCTCTCCCTTTTCTTTTTCTCTCTCTTTTTTTTTCTTTTCTTCTTTTTCTTCTTTTTCTTCTATTTTCTTCTCGGGCTCCTTCCAGGCCGGAACAGGGGACGGCAGGGCCCTTCCTTGGCTGGGCTGTTCAGGCCGCGGCCGCCATGGCAGAGGCCGATGATAGATGGGGGCCACTCCCCCAGTTACGGAGAGGCATGGCCGGCGGTCAATTGCGATCGCCGGCATCAAAAAATTCAAGGGAAAAGAGGCCAAAATAGGGGTCTCTTTTTCGACCAAGAATCAACGACACCCATCGCCGGCAGTCACGCACAAAGGCACGGGAAGAAGGGGAAGGAGGAGAGGAAGAGAAGAAGAACTCACTTCGGCCTCCGGTGACCCCACCGGCGAGCAATCACGGCGAGAACAAAATGGGTGTCCGCGGCTCCAAATCGGGAAGTCAGGGAGAAGGAGAGGGGAAGAGGGCCGATGATCGATTTCTAAAGAAGGGGGGTCTTTTTATAGAGAGCCCTAGGTCTTCGAGAGGTCCTAGGACTCCCGATTCACCCCGGTCTCGTCGGAGAAGAAGACTCCCATTGGGAGTCTTCTTCCCGATTTTTCTCCTGTTTTCATTTTTTTTTTCCTGGGCTTGGGTCTTGCTAGATGGGCTTGGGCTATAACAGTTATCCTCTTAACCAAAGAGTGTGGAGACACTGGTATGGCATGCAGATAGAATGTAGGAGTACATTCACACCAAACATGACTAATTATGGAGCACTCTACTGTCAAGAATAGCTCACGAAGGGTATGGGTATAAGTATCCCAGCGATCTGAGATCATCACGATGATTTGTAAGCAACTCAATATACTTTGGTGTCAGACTATCTGAATTTCTAATTTAATGATGAAAGATTTTTGGGTGCAATCAAATACTTATCATGTCGGTGCATGAGTCAAGATGGGATTGACCCCAATAAATAAGTAAGAGTTAATACATCAGTGTATTTCAATTTAATAAAATCTTGATCAGGATAATCCATGTGATGGATTTGAAAGGTTAAAATACAATGTGGTTGACTATTTTAGGGTTGACAATGAAACCCTAGGTCACCTTGAGTATTAGGTTCAAAGGGATGAATTATACGATAACCATACGTCAGTAGGTTCTAGAATATTGCTTTACAATCTTTTGGCCTATCCGAATGTTGGATCCCATTGCTAGATGGTTACATCGATTAGTATAAAAATTTATTCCTATGCTATCGATTTAGGTTCAATCCTGTGGGGTCACACACATTAAAAGATTCAGTCTGATCAAATGGCTGAAGAGTTCCACTGGATTGAAACTCTAATGAAGAATCCCACTAGATTGAGACTTTAGAGGAGAGTCCCACTAGACTAAAACTCTGCTATTAATAAAAAATTTTGATTGAGCAAAGAGGTTCGGTTCAAGTCTAATTGAATTGGATTCAATTTGATTAGGATTGAGTTTGATTAGATCAAGCCTAATTACAAACAAAATTTGTTCTTGATTTCATCCGAACTTGAGTTTAGTTAATTCCTAATTTGATTAAAAATTTATTGAAGAGATTATGTTTCTAATTAAATTAGGTTTCTTCCTCTCATTGGGTCCAAACCAAATCTGATTTGGATAGGAAATAAATTAAAAATGAAGAGTCCCAGCCAACTGAGATTCTCTCCCTTGTGCATGCCCTAGGACCCATGCCATTCTTTAATGCAAAAATAAGTTTTGTGTGAGATCTTTGGGTATGAGAAAGAAGGGCACAGAGAGGGGTGGGCAGCACACATGATGAGTCATGGTCCTTATCTCTTTCCTGATTTGAATTTGATCCAAATCAAAAATAAGGAGATAAGAAGGAAAGCAATCAAATTTCTTGGGAAACTCATGGTGGTGCCAAAAACAATTTTCCTATTTGCGTTGAGGTGTTGGTTGGTATGAGAAAGATCTGATTTCTTTCTCATGCCATCACACATTTTAACAAAAATATGGGATGCCTCATATGGTGGTTGGCATGGGTTTTGTTGGCATCTCCTCCTAACCCTAAACCCAAGTGTCATCTATAAAAAGGGGGGTCCAATAGTTGGATGCCCCGTATGATACTAGATGAAAATTTGTTTCTTGTACATAGCCTCTCTCCTCCCTTCTTTCCTCTATTAATTCTTTTCTCTCTCTAGAGTGTCTAAGAAATCAAAAGAAGAAGAAGAAGGTCAGCCATCAAAGATCTTCATGAGTTAGCACTCTCGAGGAGACTGATCAGCAATCGATCTTTATGTGGATGATCTGTAGAGATCGGACATCTTGTATGGCTGCGAGCAACCTGAAGGAGCTCCTATCCACATGATACAATTATGGAGATCAGCAACCTGTGCTTCGATAATGAGTTATGAACTTGTTAGATCAGGTTTGATTAGATCTAATGGTTAGATCTAATCTAGAGCATCGATATGTTCGACGCAGATTTTTATATTTAGATCTTAATCACATGTTTAATTATATCATAGATCTAGGCGTAGTAGTTTAGATTAGATCTTGTGTATGTAATATAGGTTAAATCTTTTAATCTATCAAGATCTACTGCAAAATTTTAAAATTGCATGTATAGAACTGCCTATATTTTTTTTAATTAGTATCAGAGCCTCATTCAATATGATATGATTTTATATGTATTTAAATCTAATTTTATGTTGTTTATATTAGATCTAAATAATTTTATTTTCAGATCTGATATTTGATCAGTCCTATATATGTTAGATTAGATGATCTGAGTAGCAAAGTACTCAGATTGGATAATCATCAGACCCTCCAGTCATAGGAGCAAGTAGAGTTATATGACCCTCTTCTTCCATTCAATAGGATACTCTTATGGCATGTAGGGGTACCACTGTGAGGTCTCACAAAGAAGAACATAAAAGAAAGAACTTACTTTTCTGTAAAATCCTAGATCTTGAAACCTTATAATTTATTGTATGTGATACAAATTATAAGAAAAGTAACAATATCTAATCTTAATGATTAAAATTATTTTAATAAAATTTATGATCATAAAAAGTTTAAATATGATCTAAAAGATTTTATAATCTAATGTAAAAATATTTACATGAAAAATAAGTTCAAAAACTTAATCTAAACCCATGTTGATGCTAAACTTAATTGAGAATTAAGTAAAGAATCGATTAGATCTAAAATTTTAATTTAAGATCTAATGACATTGTATAAAACATAGAGGCATGGGTTAGTTTAAATCAAATCCTCTTAATGGGGTTAGACCTAAGGTTAGAATTAAAGAGTTAATAGACCATGTAGAGAAATTGATTAAATCTAACTAAATATTGAATTAGATTAAATCAATCTTTCTCTAGTACCAATACAATAGTTGTAGATGGTTAAGTCTATATCTTTGATTAGATCAAATGAACCTTGATTGAGGCTCAGTAGTCAAACCTGAGTTATTAAGCTAGTCAAATTGAAACTAATTAACCAATTGATGTCTAAGATAAGTTTGACATTTCGACTGATGATTTTTAATTAGGAGTGGCTTACCTAACTATTTTGATGGTGTCTAAGGCAAGCTTAGCATATCCTTCCACTAATCTCACTTATCTGGCCAACTTGGTGGATTATATTTTGATTAGATTACAAAGTGATTCGAGTTGACCCATGCTATTAAGGTTGATCAGTGTGACTGATCTAGGTACCATTTCAACCGACATGTCACTAATCCAATTCAATGACTTGATGAAGTCAGTGGGAGGATTGTGGCTAACTAATTGATCTCTTCTCTTTTTTTAATTCATCAATTGAATCTTCTAAATTATTAGATTCCTAAAATGAGATAGTTATGGTGATAACTAAATCATAGCCTCCCATTAAGTTAGGTGATAATGGGTCCATTAGTATGATGATCATTGAAGGTCCAAAAGCCTGGTGCTTATCTGCCATTGGAATTATCATTCATAATATGATAACTCAGTCGAGTCTCTCTAGCAAGTGGTCAGGTTGGTCGGTCAAAATCAGATCTGATCATTTGGTAGTTAGATCATGTTAATGGTTGGACCTAACTAAGGTTCACAGAGAAGACCAAAGTCAACTAAAAAGTATTTTGGGGCTAAATCAATTACTAAAAATTATTTGGTGAAATAATTAGTTAAAGAACCTACCCATAGATGCACATGGATGGGTCGACCAAAGTCAGGCTCGTGTGTAACCTGTGTGAATTCTAGTACCCGCTAAGGAATTAAGGTAATTCTTCGAATTGGAGGTAGAGACTATCAATTCGTATAGAATAGTGAAAGAACCTTTAGACTTAAGTACATATCTTTAGGCTTAATTAATTCATATACTAATTAGGTTTTGATTTTCTTTTTATGCAGTTATAGCCACAAACTTATTGCTCTGATCACTATTAGATAATGAAAAGTTGATGGAATCTAATTTTGATAAATAGTATCAAAAATTAAAAGTCATCCTGGAACACAAGCAGATCTTGTATGTCCTTACAGATTCGATACCTAAGGAGCCTGCTCCTTATGCTCGTGGTGCGGTTTGAGATACTTAAAGTGGCTCAACGACCACACCATGGTGCATTGTATTATGTAGGCAGCCATAAATGATAAGTTCAGCCACAAATTCAAGGAAGCTCAGTCAGAAGACATACTCAAGGTGTTGAACAAGTCTTTTGATACTCCCGATGATGTTGAGCGGCACAAGATCAGTTGTGTCATTTTCAACATCTAGATGAGGGAGGGAGCATCGGTCATCGATCATGTATTGTACATAATTGAACAAATCGAACGTCTGAGCAAGCTCGACTTTCTCTTGCATGAATAGCTTTGGAAAGATACGATCCTGAATTCTCTACCCAAATCTTACCTACCATTTCTCAGTCATTTTTGAATGACGAAGTCCATAGTGAACTACCACAGTCTATTAGAGTTGCTACAGATTTTTGAGAAGGATCATCAGCTCCACAAGGAGATGGTGAATGTAGTGGAAGGATCTTCTTTAGATGGGCATCATCCCTTTAAGAAAGAAAAGAAAAAAAATAAAAAGATACAAAATGCTGGGAGTCAGATCTAGAAGTCTAAGTCCAAGTCTGACCAAAGTCAGATAGAGTGTTTCTATTATAGGAAGTAGGGTCATTGGAAGAGAAACTATCCTCAATACATAACTTTCTTTGATCTGAATAGACCAAAGAAGAAGAAGCAATCAGTTGCTGGACAAGATAATTATATGATAACACCTTGTAACTTCTCAATTTTTGATATAATGACCTAGGTATTGGATACGGATAGTCCTATTAATATTTTCAATTCATTGCAGGAACTTCATATTAGTAGGAGATTTGGAGATGACGAGAGATTCCTAAACATTAGAGATGGAAGATCAGTTTCAATTCTAGCTTTAGAAATTATCAAGCTTGTATTCGATTCTTATTCTATTATTCTTAGTGATTGTCATTTCTGTCTTAGTTTCTTATTGAATATAATTTCTATAGGCCTTTTGGTCAAAGCAAATTATGAGATTTTAATAAAGAAAAATTTTTGTGATATCATTTTGAATGGTATTACTATAATGCATGGATAGTTGAACAATGATATTTTTATTGTATCACAGTCTAATATAATGTACACATCAAATAAATGCTCTAAAATAGTTGATGTCATGGATGCCTATCTTTGGCATTATAGGCTAGGTCATATTAACAAGAACAGGATGAACAAGTTAGCTCAAGAAAATTTTTTTTATGATAATGATTATAAATCATTGTCTATTTGTGAGTCTTGTTTACTTGGAAAGATCTTCAAGTCACCTTTTATTGAAAAATATGAACGAGTCAGTGAAGTTCTGGATCTTGTACATACTGATGTATGTGGACCCATGAGCACTAGTGCCAGAGGAGGGTACCACTATTTTATTACATTCACAGATGATCTATCTAGATATGGGTATGTCCACTTGATGAAACATAAGTCTGAATCATTTAAAATATTCAAACGATTCCGTAATGAGGTAGAGAAATAAATTGAAAAGAATATTAAAATTTTTTGATCGGATCGAGGAGATGAATATCTTTCT
The DNA here is from genome assembly GCF_000442705.2 of Elaeis guineensis. Taxonomy (NCBI): domain Eukaryota; kingdom Viridiplantae; phylum Streptophyta; class Magnoliopsida; order Arecales; family Arecaceae; genus Elaeis; species Elaeis guineensis. Next base: position 37,606,546 of record NC_026000.2, on the reverse strand, counting down.
GATGAATTTCTCACATATCTAGAAGAGGATGAGATTCTCTCACAATAGACATCTCTTGGAATGCCACAATATAATGGTGTGTTGGAAAGAAGAAATCAAATCCTATTGGACATGGTTCGATCCATGATGAACTTTTCTAGTCTACCAATCTCCTTTTGGAGATATACACTCGAGTTGGCTTACTATGTGCTTAACAGGGTTCCTAGTAAATCTGCAAGTAAAACACCTCATGAGATGTGAATAGGATGTAAGTCAGTGCTCTCTCATCTTAGGGTTTGGGAGTGCCTAGCTTATGTCAAATGTTTGAAAATGGATAAACTCAGAGTCAAGTCTGACAAATAAATTTTTATAGGATATCCCAAAGAAACTAAGGGGTATTATTTCTATCTTGCTGATGAACAAAAAATATTTGTCAACCTTAAGGTAGTCTTTTTGAAAAAAAAAATAGGAAAGGAATTAATGCCTCTAAGGTTGAACTTGATGAAGTTCAACAGATAGAACCAACACAATCTAGTGAACCTATAGAATTAGATTTGATGATGTCAAATTCGAAATCTATTATGGAAGCACTATTAAGGAGATTCAATAGAGTATCACGTCAATTGGATAGATACTATGATTTCTTGATCTGAGATGCGGATCCTGTTGAACTCGATGAGAATAATGAGAATCCGATCACCTATATGGATGCAATACAGAGGTCTGATTTTGATAAATGGCTTGAAGCTATGAAGTTCGAAATGAAGTCCATAAAGGTCAATGATGTATGGACATTAGTTGATCCACCTTAAGGGGTTAAACTCATAGAGTGTAAATGAATCTTCAAAAGAAAAAGGGGTGCAAACAGGAAGGTAGAGACCTATAAAATTCGTTTGATTGCCAAGGATTATTGTCAGCATTATGGTATTGACTATGACGAGATATTTTCTCCTGTGGTAATGCTCAAATTCATTTGGATTATGCTTGCGATAGCAGTACAAATGGACTATGAAATCTGGCAAATAGAAGTGAAAATAGCTTTTCTAAATGGAGAGTTAGAAAAGAGGTGTATATGATACAGCCTGAAGGTTTCACATCCACAGATAAGTCTAAAGTGTGCAAGCTTTAAAGATCCATCTATAAATTAAAGTAGGCATCTAGGAGTTGGAACATGCATTTTGATAAGGTTATCAGAATGTGTGGCTTCATTAGGAATGGAGAAGAACTCTGTATTTATAAATGGACAAACAACTATGGTTGTATTTCTTGTTCTGTATGTGGATGATATTTTTTTAATCGAGAATGACATCCCTGCATTACAACAAATAAAGGTTTGATTATCATCTCAATTCTCTATGAAGGATCTGGGAGAAGCATTATACATCCTTAGGATGAAGATCTATAGAGATAGATCAAAAAGGTTACTTGGATTGTTGCAGTCCATATACATAGACATCATGCTGAAGCGATTCAGCATAGAGAATTTCAAGAAAAGCTATCTTCCAATAGATCATAGAATTTCTCTCTCGAAGAGAGATTGTCTGACAACCCCTCAAGAGAGAGAGCATATGAATAAAATTTTATATGCTTCAGTAGTGGATTTTATAATGTACACCATAACATGTACAAGATCAGACATGGCATACTCACTAGAGGTAGTGAGTAGATACCAGTCTGATCTATGAGAAAATCACTGGAAGGTCGTGAAGATCATCCTTAAGTATTTGAGAAATACTAAGGACCAGTGGCTTGTTTATGAGGAAACTAACTTGAAACTAGTGAGGTTTACTAACTCTAGCTTTCAGTCAGACCATGATGATAGCAAGAGTGTGTCAGGATATATTTTTACCCTGAAATATGAAGCAATCTATTAAAAAAGTTTCAAGCAGCACATCTTGACAAACTCTGTTTGTGAGACAAAATATATTGCGGCATCTAATGCTGTGAAGGAAGCTGTGTAGTTACAAAAGTTCATCAACGAGCTCAAAGTAACATCCTCCATTGATGCCCTTATCTTGTTATATTGCGACAGCACTGGAGCTATTGCTCAAGCCAAGGAGCCGAAGTCCCATCAGTGCACCAAGCATTTTCTATGCCGCTACCACTTCATCCAAGAGATTGTGGATCGAGATGACATCGATCTTCAGAAGATCGATGGAAAGAAGAATCTGACCGACCCATTTACTAAAACTCTCAGAATTAAAGAGTTCGATGATCACAAGTCGAAGATGGATATACGATATTGTACCGATTGACTTTAGTTCAAGTGAGAGTTCTTAGAAATTATGCTCCAAAATAAATCGTTAGCATGTTGATAGTTGTGCTCATTTTTGTATATTATATATGTATTTTTATTAATAAAAGTTATTTGACTTTTTCATCATATTTTATCTTTCTTCTTTGAACTTCTGTGTTGTGATGAAGTCCTTAGAATTATGTTTAATCGATAAAGGAGGATTTGTCGTTTAGTCCTTAAAACATATTCGTGACCAAATGATATGCTGTTAATAGGATGATAGCAATATCAAGTATAGGTCATTGTATGCCATATGGGTTGGTTATCCTCTTAACCAAAGAGTGTGGAGATACTAGTATGGCATGCAGGTAAAATATAAAAGTACATTCGCACCGAATGTGATCAATTATAGAGCACTTTGCTATCAAGAGTAGCTTGCGAAGGGTAGGATATAAGTGTCCTTCCGACCTGAGATCACCATGGTGACTTATAAGCAACTCACTGTATTTTGATGCTAGACTATCTGAATTTCTAATTCAGTGATGAAAGATTTCTACATGCAGTCAAGTACTTATGAAGTCAGTGCATGAGTCAAGATGGGATTGATCTCTCTGAATAAGTAGGAGTTAATGCATCAGTGTATTTCAATTTAGTAAAACCTTAACTAAGATAATCTATGTGATGGATTTGAAAGGTTGAAATACAATATGATTGACTATTTTAGAATTGACAGTTAAATCTTAGGTCACCATGAGCATTAGGGTCAAAGGGATGAATTATATGGTAACCATATGTCAGTAAGGTCTAGAATGTTGCTTTGCAATCTTTCGACCTATCTGGATATCGAATCTCATTACTAGATGGTTATATTGATTAATATAAAAATTTATTTCTATGCTATCGACTTAGATTCGAACCTATGAGATCACACACATTAGAAGATTCGATCTGATCAAATGGCTGAAGAGTCCCATTGGATTGGGATTCTAGTGAAGAGTCCCACTGGATTGGGACTTTGGAGGAGAGTTCCACTGAACTGGGACTCTGCTATTAATAGAAAATTTATTAGCAATTAGATTGCTAATTGACTCAATTTGATTGAGCAAAGAGATTCGATTCAAGTCTAATTGAATTGAATTTAGTTTGACTTGGATTGGATTTGATTAGATCAAGCCTAATTGTAAGAAAAATTTGTTCCTAATTTGATTAGAACTTGAATTTAGTTAATTCCTAATTGGGTTAGAAATTTATTGAGGAGATTGTATTTCTAATTAGATTAGGTTCCTTCCTCTCATTAGGGCTAAACCAAATCTGATTTGGATAGGAAACAAATTAGAAACAAAAAGTCCCAGCTAACTGAGATTCTCTCCCTTGCGCATGCCCTAGGACCCACACCATTCTTTAACACAAAAATAAGTTTTGCATGAGATCTTTGGGTGTGAGAAAGAAGGGTGCAAAGAGGGATGGGCAGCACACATGATGAGCCATGATCCTTATCTCCTTCCTAATTTGAATTTGATCCAAATCAAAGATAAGGAGATAAGAAGAAAAGAAATCAAATTTCTTGGGAAACTCATGGTGGTGCCAAAAATAATTTTTCTATTTGTGTTGAGGTGTTGGTTGGCATGAGAAAGATCTAATTTTTTTCTCACACCATCACATATTTTAACAAAAATATAGGATGCCTCATATGGTGGTTGGCATGGGTTTTGTTGGCACCTCCTCCTAGCCCTAAACCCTAGTGCCACCTATAAAAAGGGAGGTCCAATAGTTGGATGCCCTAAGTGATATTAGATGAAAATTTATTTCTTCTATATAGCCTCTCTCCTCTCTTCCTTCCTCCATTAATTCTTCTCCCTCTTTAGAGTATTTAAGAGATCAAAAGAAGAAGAAGAAGATCAGCCATCAAAGATCTTCGCGAGCTAGCACTCTCAAGAAGACTGATCAGCAATTGATCTTTATGTAGACGATATGTAGAGATCAAATATCTTGTGCAGCTATGAACAATCTGAAGGAGCTCCTATCTATGTGATACAATTGTAGAGATTAGCAATCCATACTTCGGTAATAAGTTCTGAACTTGTTAGATCAAGTTTGCTTAGATCTAATGGTTGGATCTAATTTAGAGCATCGATATGATCGATGTAAATTTTTATTTTTAGATCTTAATCACATATTTAATCATATCATAGATCTTGATATAGTAATTTAGATTAGATCTTGTGTATGTAATGTGGGTTAAATCATTTAATCTATTAAGATCCGCTGTAAAATTTTAAAATTGCATGTATAGAACTGTCTATATTTTCTTTATGTTCACGATCAAATGATACGTTATTGATAAGGACAATAATGATTATCTAGTATAGATCATTATGTATCACATGGATTGATTGTCCTCTTAATCAAAGAGTGTGGAGATACTGGTATAGCATACAGATGAGATATAAGGGTATATCGTCAATCGTGACTCACCTGCGGAGCGTTTTGCTGTCAAGGACAGCTTGTGAAAGATATAGGCATAAGTATCTCTCTGATCTGAGATTACCATAGTGACATACAAGCAACTCACTATACTTTGGTGCTGGACTACCTATATTTCTAATACAGTGATGAAAGGCTACTGGATTCAATCAAGTACTTGTGAAGTTGGTGTGTGAGTCAAAATGGGATTGACCCCTTCGAATTACAAGAGTTAATGCATCACTGCATTTCAATCTAGTAAATCTTAGTCAGAGATCCTTCTGATCTGTCACTTGATTTGAAAAAAATTGAGATACAATGTAGATGACTCATCTAGGGTTGACAATAAAATCCTAAGTCATCTTGAGTATTAAGGTCAAAGGGATGAATTATGCGGTAGCCATATATCTAAGTTCTTGAGTATCGCATTGCAATTATTTGAGCTATCCAGACATTAGATATCATTGCTAGATGGTCAATTCGATTAGTATAGGAAGAGTTTCTATACTATCGGCTTAGTGTTTGATCATATGGAGTCACGCACAAAGTCAAACGACGTATGAAAAAATTGACTGAATACTTATGTGATCAATTTGAAAGTATGAGATTTGCTTGAACATATAGATTAATGTTGCTCCTTGGATTGATTTTGATGATTACAAAGCATTTGAAGGGGTACTAATGATTTTCGCTTGAAAAAGACTTATTGCTCTTCAGAGGTAAAATCGTAATTTTACCAAATCCTGATTTGAAAGCATCAAGTGATAGAACAAAAGATTTGTGATCTATTGGTAAAAATTTTATTATTTTTGGACTTGTATTTTGAAAGATATTCATGTTTGAAAAATATGAGTCGACCCCATGAGTCACTCATGGCACATGAGCTGATTGGCACGCAGACTTTTTGGCCGGCACAGGCTTGGCACAGCCTGTGAGTCAACCCCATGGGTTGACCCCCAGGCATGAGTCGACCCATGAGTCGATCTCTGCTATTTTTAGGCCAAATTTACAGAACCTTGCTTTTCTATTGGATTTCTGTTGTTTTTCCACAGAGGTTGACCCATGAGTCGACCCCTGTGATGGAAATATTCCGCAATGGCTAGTTTTAAAACCCATTTTAAGTACTTTTAATACTTATTTAATGTGGTCTAACGGCTCTATTTCAGCTTAGATTGTTCTCCACCATTTCTAAAAGCTATAAAAGGGACAAAAAGATAGAAATCATCAAGAAGAGAGATTTTAAAAAGAGGATTTCAAGCTAACTTTTCAGCCCTAAGCAAGAGCTCACTCAAAGCATTCAAGAAGCCTTTAATCCAAGCTCACCAACTCCTCAAGTGCACATTCAAGTCTCCAACCACCTTGAGAAAATCTAAAAGAGTCTTCTTCTCTTTGAGTAAAGTGTATTTAAAGTCTCATTCACTCATTAAAGGAGCTTCTTTTGTATTCTCTGAGCTATTGATTGTTATACTCTGTTTAAGCTATTGATTTTATTTTGGAAGGGTTCCAAAACAAGGAAAGGTTGATCCGAATCTTGAATCAGAGTGTATTGGGTTGGCTTGTATCCGAGAAATAAGTGGACTAACTTGGGATAGCTAGAGTCGGAGTTTCCGACGTTTGTATTCAGGTTGAATACAAGTTAGTGGATTGAAATTCCCAAGTAGGAGCTTGGGGAGTGGATGTAGGTGCAAGGTTGGCACCGAACCACTATAAATCTTTTTATTTGTGTTGTGCCTAATTGCTCTTCTTTAGAATTTCTTTATTCTCTTGCATTCTTGCATTCAATCATTAGCCTTGAATCAACTATACTCTCCTCATTTATTTAGCTATTGTTAAACATTTGTTGTAAGTCATAAGTTAAGTTTAAAATTTTTAGAAACCCAATTTACCCCCCCCCCTCTTGGGTTGCATAGCTGGGCAACAAGTGGTATCAGAGTCCGATGCTCTAGCCCTACTTTGATCTAACCAATCAGAGAGCCAAAGATCTATGGCAACTCAAGTCGGCACTTCTCTAGCCGAGGGGCAGTCCACTAACCGACCTCCACTTTTCAATGGATCCAATTACACCTATTGAAAAGCTCGGATGAAAATCTTCATTCAAGCACTCGACTATGATATGTAGAGTATCATAGTGAATGGCCCTCACACACCCACTAAAATTATTGATGGTGTGGAATCAGCCAAACTCGAAAAAGAGTGGGATGAGGTTGATAAGAAAATGATCCAATTAAATGCTAAAGCTATGAATGTTCTATATTGTGCTCTTGATGCTAACAAATTTAATCATATTTTAACTTACTTGTCTGCTAAAGAAATATGGGATAGGTTAGAAGTAACCCATGAAGGAACCAATCAAGTAAAGGAATCCAAAATTAACATGCTCGTGCATAAATATGAATTATTTAAAATAGAGCATGATGAGTCCATAACTGAAATGTTTACTCGCTTTACTGATATTATAAATGGTTTAAAAAGTCTTGGTAAGTCCTATTCTAACAGTGAGCTTGTAAGAAAGATTCTCAGGTCCTTACCAAGAACTTGGGAAGCTAAAGTGACCGCCATCCAAGAAGCCAAGGACTTGAACATTCTACCCTTGGAAGAGCTTCTTGGATCATTGATGACATATGAGCTGAGCATGAAACAACATCAAGAGGAAGAAGTCAAAAAGAAGAGAACAATCATCCTCAAATCCACAGCTCAACCAGATGAAAAAACTGATGACACCGAAAATGAAGAACAGGATGAAGAAATGG